>NC_086447.1:238435741-238623241 GCF_028390025.1 Pseudophryne corroboree | reverse complement strand
CAGTCATCTTTGGTAAAACACATTTGGCGGTCAGTACAGCTATGACAAGTACAACTCCAACAATAAACTAGTAGCTATTTGTCTGTGCTGTAAAGTGCTTTTTTGAAAAAAAGATAAAAAATAGATCTTTCTGTTGGTTAATGTAAAAAGCTTTTTAATAGAGATTGAGTAACGTTTAGAAAAGGACATTTCATGCTACAATAAGAAATCCCTACAGTAAATAGAACTCTGATAGCTGACATTTCATGAAAGATGATGCGAATTCTGATGAAGCATTACTTTCCTCAGATTGTAGGATGCTACAGTACTTTTAAATAGGTACATTTTGTAGTTTCTTAAATGATAAAAATCACACGCTGTACTGTATGTGTCTTAAACACTGTAATTGAATAGCATTTACAAAGTCAAAAAGACTGTATATACTAAAAAACACCTACAGTATAGCAGAGTTCATAAAACACAACACTTTAGCTGTTTAAAAAAATATAATGTTTCTTTAAAAAATAAACCACACAATCAAAACACCAATTTTAAGAAATGAAATAAAAAAAATGATATACTGCAAAAAGAAAATAAATTCTCTCCAATAAAGTCAAACACATATATTTAAATAATCTTGGAGTGTATAAGGAGTCCTTAATATGCCATACATACTGTACAGTATAACTTTTGTACTCTAAACAGTCCTTGTCTTATAATACTTTAAATATTGGCAGGCTCAGTTAAGAACAATCGTTATAGTTTAAACAATCTTGTCTTAAACTCCTGCAGATTATGCTGGGTTTATACCCCTTTCAGACATAAGCCTAAAACTCGAGTTTTTGCGTGTGAACACGATCATCCCCGTTCCGGCTTATGTTTGTATGGGTGTGCACAGGTTGAAAGTCCCGAGTCTGCGACCCTGTCCTATAGCGGGATTTTTTCTGGGACGACCCAGTTTGGGTGTGATAGGTGCAACACAGGTCTTGATGACTTGGGTAATGCTTAAAAGAAAATAATTGGCCGGGGACAGTAACGCTTGGAGATGAGATAATCTCCAAGCACCCACTGAATGCTGGAAGAACCGAGTCCAGTGAGAAAGGAGACGACCAGGGAATAATCTGGGTTGTCACCAGGGGTGTCAGAACGTTTTTTTGTTGGGGGGGGGCAAGATAAAATCTTAGTTTGGCACCCCTAAGTTCTGGCCACTTTAGACAGGTCACTTGTACCTGTATGGAACTCTGTTGAGTAGCTAGCAGTGAGTTTCCCCTTGTACACATTAGACCAGGTAGAGCCACTTATACACATTACGCCAGGTAGAACCCATTATACGCATTATGCCAGGTAGAGCCACTTATACACCTTACCCCAGGTAAAGCCCATTATACACATTATACACATTATGCCAGGTAACCACAGCTCTGTGCATGGGGTCCTTAGTCTGGTAGAGCACCTCCTTCTCCTCTGCTCCTTTCCCCTACCCATTTCCCCCGGGCAAACTAGCTATACTGCTGCTTACCTCTGTCATCACCAGCGGCAGCACGTCCCTGCAGAGCGCAGATACTACAGGCTATGAGATGGGGGCGGAGCACTGCTCCGGCACCGCTACTGTTACTTTACACCAGGGCTGGTGCTAGGGTGTTCGGTGCTCTCCTGCAAACTATAAATTTGTGGCTTCCCTCCCATATTTATTAAAGGGATAGTGCAAGCCAAGGGGGTGTGGCCTGAAAAGGAATAGGCGTGTCCACACAATATCAATTCAAATTACGCCACACAGTAGCACAATCTTATTCACATCACACTGCACATAGTGAACCTGATTAACATAACACAATATAGTAGTGTCCCTTATTCTCAATGGCCAAAGTAGTGCCACTTATGCACAAAGAGCCCACTGTAGTAGTACACTGCACAGTAGCGTCCGTTAGTCACATTACACTGCACAGTAGCATCCGTTATTCACATTACACTGCACAGTAGCATCCGTTAGTCACATTTCACTGCACAGTGGCATCCGTTACTCACATTACAGCACAAAGTGGCGTCCATTACTCACATTACACCGCACAGTAGCGTCCGTTACTCATATTTCACTGCACAGTATCGTCCATTACTCACATTTCACCGCACAGTAGTGTCCGTTACTCACATTACACTGCACAGTAGCGTCCATTAATCACATTTCACTGCACAGTAGCGTCCGTTACTCACATTTCACAGCGCAGTAGCGTCTATTACTCACATAACACTGCACAGTAGCATCCGTTACTCACATTGCAGTGCACAGTGGCATCCGTTAGTCACAGTACAGCGCACAGTAGTACCCTTATACAGGCTTGGACTGGTCCACAGGGGTACAGGGGAAACCACCGGTGGCCCTACTGCCTGGGGGCCCACCTTCTGCTCAAAGGATCAGGTTCCAGACTGTGCACTTGAATTATACATAATACATATGTTACCTTATACTGGACTATGGTGTATTTTTTACAGTGCATTACTGTTATTAATCTGGTACATTATCATGCATGCAGCAGCTGAATTTACTGTATCTATTTATGAAGGGGCCCAGACGTTGCACTCTCTAATGGTTAGTCAAACCAATGAAGTGTCAGGCCACACCACTTATGTAGACTAGCCACACCCCTAACATGGGACCCTACCACTGCATTTCCCGGTGGGCCCTACATGCCCCAGTCCGACACTGCCCTTATACACAGTACATCACACAATACACCACACAGAAGAGCCGCTTATACACATTACACCACAGCAGATGCCCTTATACACATTATGCTACAGTAGAAAACCTTATACATGTAATGCCAGGTAGAGCTGCCTAAACACATTATGCCAGGTACAGCCCAAACACCTCCTACCTGCCACCTAAACCCACCCCCTACCGTTATTCATTAAATACTTATTCACATTTATGCTGAATATATATATATATATTAGTGATGAGCGGGTACGGTTCCTCGGAATCCAAACCCCCCCGAACTTCACCCATTTTACACGGTTCCGAGGCGGACTCGAATCTTCCCGCCTTGCTCGGTTAACCCGAGCGCGCCCAAACGTCATCATCCCGCTGTCGGATTCTCACGAGATTCGTATTCTATATAAGGAGCCGCGCAACGCCGCCATTTTCTCTCGTGCATTAGAGATGATAGGGAGAGGACGTGTGCAGCGTTCTCTCAGTTGTGTTCAGTCTGCTGCAAATATCTGTGCTCAGTGTGCTGCAAATATCTGTGCTCAGTGTGCTGAAAATATCTACGCTCTCTGCCTGAAAAACGCTCAATATCTGTGCTCAGTGTGCTGCAAATATCTGTGCTCAGTGTGCTTTATTGTGGGGACTAGGGACCACCAGTATTATATAGTAGGAGGACAGTGCAGAATTTTGCTGACCAGTGACCACCAGTATTATACGTTCTCTGCCTGAAAAACGCTCCATATCTGTGCTGCATTGTAGTATATAGTAGGAGGACAGTGCAGAATTTTTCTGACCAGTGACCACCAGTATTATATCAGTACGGTACATTAGTCCACTGCTCTACCTACCTCTGTGTCATCAAGTGTACTTTCCATCCATACCTGTGGTGCATTTTAGTTGTTGTGCGCAGTATATATAGTAGGAGGACAGTGCATAATTTTGCTGACCACCAGTATATAATATATAGCAGTACGGTACAGTAGTCCACTGCTCTACCTACCTCTGTGTCGTCAAGTATACTATCCATCCATACCTGTGGTGCATTTTAGTTTTGCGCAGTATATATAGTAGGAGGACAGTGCATAATTTTGCTGACCACCAGTATATAATATATAGCAGTACAGTACAGTAGTCTACTGCTCTACCTACCTCTGTGTCATCAAGTATACTATCCATCCATACCTGTGGTGCATTTAAGTTTTGCGCAGTATATATAGTAGGAGGACAGTGCATAATTTTGCTGACCACCAGTATATAATATATAGCAGTACGGTACAGTAGTCCACTGCTCTACCTACCTCTGTGTCGTCAAGTATACTATCCATCCATACCTGTGGTGCATTTTAGTTGTTGTGCGCAGTATATATAGTAGGAGGACAGTGCATATTTTTGCTGACCACCAGTATATAATATATAGCAGTACGGTACAGTAGTCCACTGCTCTACCTACCTCTGTGTCGTCAAGTATACTATCCATCCATACCTGTGGTGCATTTAAGTTTTGTGCAGTATATATAGTAGGAGGACAGTGCATAATTTTGCTGACCACCAGTATATAATATATAGCAGTACGGTACAGTAGTCCACTGCTCTACCCACCTCTGTGTCGTCAAGTATACTATCCATCCATACCTGTGTTGCATTTAAGTTTTGCGCAGTACATATAGTAGGAGGACAGTGCATAATTTTGCTGACCATCAGTATATAATATATAGCAGTACGGTACAGTAGTCCACTGCTCAACCTCTGTGTCGTCAAGTATACTACGCAAGTTCAGTAAAATGACCCAAAAATCAAAATTAAAAGCGTCTGAGGAGAAGCGTAAACTTGCCAATATGCCATTTACGACACGGAGTGGCAAGGAACGGCTGAGGCCCTGGCCTATGTTCATGGCTAGTGGTTCAGATTCACATGAGGATGGAAGCACTCATCCTCTCGCTAGAAAACTGCAGTGCCACTCCTGGGGCAATATTTACTAATATTCGTGTTTGAGTCGGTTTGCGTAGTGTTTAAACTCGTTTTGTATCGGGTGCATTTTCATGCAACTTTTTGAATCCATATACGCAAAGTTACGAAGCCGTCGACTTTATGGTTGTCGTGTTTTCCGATGTCGATGGCAGTCGTTTTTTTGGGGCACATTTACAGCCGTCATTGTCGTTTGCGTACGTGTTTTTGTAATATTTGTTGTTTTTTTTCCTAAGTTAAACGCGGCAGGGTTTGTTTTTTCCCGCGGGCGCATTTTCACTTTCAGTTTCGATTTTCCTCCCCGTCCGTGATTGGTTGTGTTTCAGATGGTAGGAGTGTCTGTGCGCAACCATATAAATACGCCCCAAACCGTCCGCACCTCGTGGGTTTAGTTAGTGGTGAGGAGGAGGGAGGTTGTGCTGTGGAGGTAGGTGAATTTGTGGTTTGGTGAGGAGTGTTGGTAGCGATTTCTGAGTGTGGTATTGTGGTTGGAAGTCGTCTTGTCATTCTTGTTGTCTTGTATTTTGTGGTTTTGTCTCATTTTTAGTCCAAGTTATTTTTCTTTATAGTCCCTTGTCAGTGTTTGTGTGTGTGTGTGTGTGTGTGTGGGAGTTGTGTAGTGGTAGTGGAGGAGTGTGTTGTTTTTTTTCTCTCTCCTGTGTTAACTGTTTAGACACAAAATTATAGAGGTGGAGGGTGTGAGTGAGGGGGAGGAGGATGGTTAGGTGGAGGAGGTGAGTGTTAGTGAGGTTAGTGAGGTGGAGGAGGTGGGTGAGGTTGCTGCAGCAGCCTCAAGTGATAGTGACAGTCAGAGTGCTCCGCAGCCACGCACCACTACTAAGACTGGGCGTAATGTAAAGTTTAGTTTTGCTGAAAATGTGGCATTGGTGTGTGAGCTGATGAAGTATCAGAGGCAGCTATTTGGCCCTGAGTCCGCCAAGGTGCCAACATGGAGGAAGACGGTGTTGTGGGCGAAAGTTGTTGCTGCTGTCAATAGTGAGGGGGTGGTCAAGCGGACGGAGGACACGTGTCGCAAACGTTACTATGACATAAAGCGACGTGTCAAGTCCAAAATGGCCAAGGAGGCCAAGTCGGCTCGGAAAACCGGTGGTGGGCAGCCCTATATTGCAAGTTATCTGGAGTATGAGGAGCCCATGCGGAGTGTAATCCCTCTAGAAGTTGTCTCTGCAACCCATGTCCGGGATTCAGATAGGCCCAGGAAGAATGGTGAGCATGTGTATTTGCAATTAGATTCTATGTTGTTTTTTTGTTTAATTTTTGAAATGTGTGTCATGTGACGTGGCATATTACTCCCATCTTCAAGTGTGTGTCAGCAAATACATTGTTTTGGTTAATGTTTTATACAAAAGCCAATGTAACATCTTACTTTATTGTATGTCATGTGTTTTTCAGACAGATATTTTGCATATGTAGTTTGGACTTGGTGTGTCTCTGAATTGTCCTGCAATAATGTTTTCCTTTTGGGCGTTTTTTTATAAAAAATTGTGACTATGTTTTATATTTAAGTGATCCATGTGCAATGTTTTAAAAACAGTGGTTGTCATGTTAGAGGCTGGAGTACTGGAAAGTGGTTAGTAAACCACTTACATGTGTAATGTCATCTTTAGATAATGTTAATTATTTATTTTAAAAAACTATATATATTTTTTTGGATTGTATTTGTACCGTGACACCACACTGCAGTGTAATTTTTGAAAAAATTGCTGCATTTTGTTTTTGCTCATATAGTGGTAATGTGTCTTTGGAGTGCAACATCACAGAGCAATTTATATATTGCATCTGTAATATTGTTCCTTTCAATACAAAATGAAGTTGTGTGTGTTTTTTTTTCTTTTTCTTGAACTTGTGGCCTATGTCAGTGTCCTGTACATGTTTTTCTGTGTTGATGTTGCCATAGTGCATATGTGTTTTTGTCAATGTTTTTGTTATTTAAAAACGTTCTTTTTTATTTGTGGTCCTTATGTTTGTTTTAAATAAAAACCAAGCATTTCTAAAAGAATAAATGTTTATAAGCATAATGGGTGGATGTATACACAATAGCATGATTTTTTTTAAAAATTTATTTTATACAGTGTTTGAAAAAAGCAGTACTACTCGTCGGCCAGTAACTCCTATCACATCTGATGATGATGACGCTGCGGAAGCAGGTAAAGTGTCCATTGTAGTATAGGGTATGCTTGTAAAGGAATGGCCATAACAAAATTGCACTTTCATTAAAAGGTCCATCAAAAGAAGTATGGAGCAGCAGAAGTGGCCCTTCTGTAAGACATCACCACAAAAAACCTGTGGCCGAAAAGAAAGCAAGGTCGTATGTCCAGGCTACCCCGCCACAAAGATTATCATCCGTATATTCTGTACCCCCACTCCAAATTTTGGACACACCTCCAAGACGTCATTCACACTCCCCTCATCTTGATTGTGAGTATCAAACTGAAAAAAATGTGTAAAATATCAAAACATAATCAAAATCATTCATAACCGCATTAAGTCAAAACACATCAAAAACGAAAATACTTACTGCAGTAAGTAAAAGCTGAAATGGAATCCAAGCTAAATGGCCTTGTCCACATCCAGTAAAGATATGTATGTCCACTTGATCCATACAGTATGACATTGTGTGTAAGATGCTGCAACAAAAAAGCATGTTGGTTTGTTTGCAAAAAGTAAGGTTGTTTTTCCAAATTTCACATGTGTGCTTGAGGTAACATTGCAAAATACATATAAAAACATTACTATGTTTGTTTGAACAAAGCTATAAGGTAACACATTATGTATTCCAATGTGTTTTTTTATGGTGGAGTATGTGTGAGCTACAATAAAACTAAAGTGTTTGCTTTCACAATTAAGTAACCAGACACATTTGCCTCAAACAGGCATATGCATGTATTTAAGCTATGAGTGATGATGTTGCTAGCTAGAATAGTTGAAAGCAACAGTGAATGACGTGTTCCATGTGTAGTGATTTGTTTACATTTCACAAACATATGGATAGCTAACGGAGATTTGTTTAACATTTCAGCTTTGAGTCCTGGGAATAGCATCCCTCCGCAACAACACCAACACAGTGACATGGAGGAGACAAACATCTTAGAAATGCAGCCATTAATGCAAGGAATGAGCCCCCCAGCACCTGTGAGTACACCACCACAGCAAAGCACACCACCACCACAACACAGCCCAACAACACCAGGAACACAAGGCCCTGATCAGGTGTTTTGGACCATTTGGGCTAGACAGCAGGCCACTAATGAAGATTGCCTGCGTAAGCAGACACAAATGTTTGCAAGCCTACCATCTCACCTCAGAAGAATATCAAGAAATCTGAGTAGACAAAATGAACAAACAACCAGAATAGGCAATACCATGGAACTCATGCGTACAGACATTACACAGGTCATGGGCAACTTTCAGCGCATAATGGAAGAACAGCACAGACAACATAAAAGTTATATGAGCATTTTTCAAAACAATCAAAAGATTAATAAAAGTTTATTCCGAATAGTAGACAATCAAAATGCTGCTACATGTGAACTCAATGCCACCCTCACTAACCTGAATGAAACACTCAGATGCATGCACCAACAGCAAACAAGCAGCAGTTCTGGTACGACTACTCCAAATATCATGCCAGTCTCATCACCACCAAGACGCTCCACCAGAGCACGACAACATGACAGTGCTAAAGGCAAAGGGCAGGACAAGCAGCCACCCAAAACAACGTGAAAAAAAACAAGTTAGACATTTGTGATAAGTAACTCAAAATAGTTAGCAAGTGTTTTTTTTAGCATAAAAAAATATAACACTTAGCTCCTTGACACTTTTTTCAACATCATTAATTATAAGTGGTACAAACAAAAACATAAATTTTGTACGCACATTTATTCATTACCATTTTTTTTGTATTGGAGGAGGGATATGTTGAAGGAGCCACACATACATGTTAGCAGGAAGTAAACTTACCACTTGATTTTTTTTCTAATCATTACTCTTTCTAGATTCCAATTATTCTCTTTTCCTGCAGATATAATAATTGCCAGCCAGGCAGAATGTCTTTAGCAGGAAGTAAACTGACCACTTGATTTTTTTCTAATCATTACTCTTTCTAGATTCCAATCATTCTCTTTTCCTGCAGATACAATAATTGCCAGCAAGGCAGAATGTCTTTAGCAGGAAGTAAACTGACCACTTGATTTTTTTCTAATCATTACTCTTTCTAGATTCCAATCATTCTCATTTCCTGCAGACAATCCAAATTACAATGTCATTGATACATATCTTAGTTTTCTTATCTATACAACATTACAAGAAGAACACAATTGAGTTGCGTAAAAAGCTTGTAATATGTTGGGTTTGTTTTGTTTGAAAAACATTGTCCAAATGAATGTCAGTATTGTTGGGACATGTTTGTGTGTGTTAAAAATTAGTATGAATGTTTTTACACATGATGCTGAAACAAACAAATATGTACTTTTACACCAAAAAACAAAAAAAGTGTATAATAATGTATATGTGTGGCAAACTGTGTATTTACTTACACATCATCAAGTTTACAGCATCAAACATTAGGAAATAAATTATTCCTGATTACAGTAAGTTTGTGTGTCTTAAATATGATGCTGCATCACACATAGGGACACGTATTCCTCAAGGCTAACATATTATATGTTGAGGAGTGTTTTTTGGGAACACAGGTTCTCAAACTCTGCCCTCAGAAACCCACACAGTGCATGTTTTGCAGGTCTCCTCACATAATCACAAGTGACCTAATTAGCTCCACCTGTGAACCTTTTAACATATGTCTGTGAGTAATTCATACACCTGTGCTTCTACTGGGTTACGTGAAAAACATGCACTGTGTGTGGTCCTGAGGGCCGAGTTTGTAAACCTGTGCATTAGGACGTTACACACAATGATAAAGTGAAAGACTAAATGGATGATGTGGGCTTGTAAGAAATTAGCACTGCAAGTTTATGATCACTTATCCAGACTTAATGCATGCCACTCATGATCTGTTGTTGTGAGAATAAAAATACAAACAATACACATGCGACATTTGTGTTTCATATAGCGAGGGTATGTTTGTATGTGTCGAGGAGACAGACACATTCTGAGTAATGGTTTTTTCAAAAAAAGGCAAAACATCTATTTATGATTACACAACAAATTAAATAAGCAAACCAAGCTTACCTTAGAAATAGCTGTCAAAGCTAAATATTTATCTTACTTAAAACCCTTTAAGAGGTCAAAGAACACAGTACGCTATTGGCGTACGGAATACCGTAAGGGTACGCAAGTTGAGTAACAATCGCTTAGCCGTAGTCGAGACGCTCAAGCGTCACGTTCGCTCACTGCCAAGAGATCACAGGCAGGCACGCTATTGGCTGCCGACTAACGTAATGATACGCTATTAGCGTAGCGGACGCTCGGGACCACGAGGAGATCACAAGCGGCGCTGACGCTCACAGTGTAAAACCTTTATATCTATACCATAAAACAATGTATTATGCAGTAAACCTTGGTGTAGTGATAGGGTGTAGATGTAACACAGTGTAACCTTATTAACTTAAAAGCTGTTCGAGCGTCTCCGACGCTCTGAGAATACTTAGAAATATAAGAAATACACAGATACCGATCTTAGGTTCTAACACCTTCTATGAACGTTCTATTTGCAAAAGAATAATACAATACAAGTCATACACTACCAATATAACATAGACTAACTAACCAGATAACTACACATGAAATACAATACAATAGAATTACGTTTAAGGGAAAATGAGAGAGAAAGAGGAGAGGAGAGAGAGATATGGCTCACAATAGCAATAAAGACAATATGATTGCGGAGAAAACTTACGCACAAAGGGAACGATCGCATGCGCCTTTCTGAATATCCAGCTCCCGATTATCAGTGATGAGAACCGTTGAAGAGAGTGAGCTGGATCAGATCGGCTTGTCTATTTATGCCCCACACACAATACAATACAATGGTCCCTACAATCTCATTGTTCATTGGACACAGGAATTCGTCTTCGCATTATAACAAAAGGTCATAGGTTGATTCATACAGGTGGGCTGTGACTATTTCCAACTGCTCAGGTGGGTGGGAAACTAGGTTTCCCGCCGCATGGATAAGTGAGTGCAAATAATAGTAAAAGTACATAAACTTCTTATGTCCATAACTATTCGCACGAGCGATTAATCCGCTTCAAACCAACACCGGAATATTGCTAATTAAATACTCTTCCGATGGATACTAAACACCACTGTATAACCCTTGTCTGACCCTTCGTATCAAACAAAGAGGGATCTCTTTGTTCATGAACATACTACATTAACTAAACTTTCAGATTCTATCAAAGGGACCATAATCTACAAAATACATTATATGATTAAAATATGTAACGATTGAGTCGCACGCTAGGCACACATAAACTCTACCGTAAATGCGCATACCGTGCGCCTGCGGGTGCACGTAACAGCGGGTATGCGTACGCACGGGAGAGCGCACGCATGCGCAGCGCGGACCTGTATGAGGTGCAAATATGGCAGTGTGCATCATGATATTTTTCTGACTTTGACAGTCCACCCTTTGGCAGTCAACAATAACTGCCACTTCCTAAAACATTTCAAAAAGAGAAAAATATATGTCATGTGTAAATACATTTCTATGGTTGGGTAGGGGAGGAGAGGAGAAGGTGAGAAAAGGGTATGACCTAGTGAGATAGCAGAAGCATGTGTGTATGAATCCATGTTTGGGGGGTCATGTATCATCGTGCCGTACGTGTCTTAAATCAAGCTTCGAGGTATTGCGAAGTATACATTTGAATTCCTTCTTATCCCGCGGTACGGGTCTGTGGATGGGCTGTCAAACTTTACCGAGCTCTTTTCGGATTTTGGTTGCAACAAAATGGGGGAGCACATTTTAGTTGATGATACATGAATGGGGGGGGAATATGTGATTGCTGATATCTGTGCCTGTATTCCCTATCGACTATGTGTGTCATTACCTGAAGGTTGTAGAAATGAAGATAAAGAACAATTATGGTAAATGCAGTGGTATTCTATGTCAGGTTAATGAACATTTGTCGGTTGAAGTCTTGTCTGGTGTCTGTTGAATGCAGTCTTCTTTGGGCTTTTGCCAAAAAGTGTGGGCAAAAAGCTTTGTCAATGTCCATAGACTTACAAAAGTGTTGGGCTAGCGTAAATTTAAAATTTCTAGGGAAACTGGGGGTCTATGGCATAGTTCATCAATTCTCTGTGTATAAGGTTGTCAAAACTTCTTCTTTAATCCATCTGTTGTCTGTGTACAGGATCATCAAATTCCTCGTCCAAGTGGGTCTTTTTTACCTTGGAGAAAATGGAGGAACAGGTGAAAGAAACGGACCGTATAATCGCATTTTCATCACATCATTGTCTCTACCGTTGGGTCATAAATCAAATCCATTGGAATTACAATTTCCTCACTCCTTAGACTCATTACCCTGGTACTACGTTTACACTTCATTAAAGCCTGAACGCATCTAAATATCAAGCCAATCGATATGACAACACCCAAGATACATAGGAGAAACTTCCCTACATCCATTATGACTCCTTGAGCCCATTCTCCTAAACCAGAGAACCAATTTCGCGGGTTCAACCATGACACCCAACCAGTCAGCTCATTACCCACAGCAGCAAGGGTGAGATTGTGTCTCCTGCGAAATTCCCACTTTAACTGGAGAATATAGTCCATCTTTTGGTCTATGACCTCGACCGGGTCCTCGGTGCTATTCGTAATATATGTGCAGCATTTCACGCCGTACTGCGTTGCCAGTGTGACACAATATCCACCTGTCACTGCTGTGAGATAATTAAGAACCATTCTATGCTGAACCAGTTCTGTTTTATAAGCTTGAAGCTCTCTTCCAGTATACCTAAAAGTGTCATCATACATTTCTGTGATATTGTCTAATAAATTTGCAAGCGCAGAGATATACCTATAGTTCAGCACTCCTCTAGCGGTGCGAGTGATATCTAACGCGATTAGGAAATGAATCCCGGTGGATTCATGGATCAGATCAGAGGCCGGGTGCTCTGTCCTTTCTGTCAGTTGCCTTTTAACTACGTGCTCGTAATGAGTGTGAGTATAAGGAGCTTGGGCACCACGGTGTATATCTTTCATTTTGGCATGTGATACGGTCATTACCTCAGGCAGTACTTTTCCAATATAACACAATTCTTCAGAGTTTGGGGCAAGCCACTTATACGCCTTCCTCCCGCATATGAAATATGCATCATCGGGGAGAACATATGGGACGGAGTAGGACATAACCATATTACACATCTTCCATGTGAAATCTCCTAACCCTAATTCTCCCATCTGTCTAGTACACGTATCAGTTTGTATGATATGTGCACAGTATCCTGGTGATACCTCTCCAACTCTCGTAATCCTACTTCCTAGGGTATACCTATATCGGAAAGATTTTTCTCTACTGGTTATGTGGCGTATAAGCTCTGTATCTGTAGGCATTCTATCTGCTCTATATGAAAAGGTCATGGTTTGGTTACTCCATGACACCTCCCAATTTCCCGGCTTTCGGGGATTGGAAATGTTAAAACATATTAGGGACCTATCCACATGATATTGGTGGAGCTTCAAACTAGGAGGGCTGGAGATATTAAACCTCCTGTCCACCGGTCTCCCACCCTTTAGCTCAAGTACCTCCCCTATCGTTAAAGGAAATGGTACTAGCCCTGATTTGCTATGGCCTTGAGGTACTTGAGAGCATACCCAACAATCTGTCTGATTTAACACTTTACCCACTAAGGAGTGATAGTCACTCAATGGATGCCGGTCCATGTGGATATTAAAACTGGATTGGCATTTCTTGATGCACCCATCCTCAACTACATTGTCACAGAGCCTACAGATACAGTTTTCTTCAGCTAACAATCCTTCACAATTCCTTCTATTGTCAATGCTATCGGATCGTTTTCTGATACTCGCCTTTACTTGTTGATTAAGTTGTTCTTGGAAAACTACGCCTCCATCTTTGTCATCAGAACCCATTCCAGAACCTCTCTCGACCTCCATGGTACTCTCGCCGGAACAGACTGCTCTGGTCAACATCATGGTCAACAGGAAAATCCGGATCACAGTCTCTTGGGGCAAGTCCATCTTATAGGAGGAAATGGAGAAGAATGAGAAGGGGGAAAGAAATAATTTGAGGGAGATGGGATGGGAAGTTTGGAGAAAAACAATAAAAGGGAACAGGGAATCGACAACTGCTTTTGGTCTTATGATTTTCAATGCTCAGGTGCCGCCTCAGTCCTCCTGAAACAGACACTCCAGTGATACAGCTTCCTCTACCGTCTGTTCCTTATCACGGGACCTCTCTGGATCAGCAACCTTCTTACAATGGGACGAATGAACCCAAGTCTCTCTCTCGGCAACCTTCAATGCTGTAGTGCTAGTCAATAAAACTTGGTATGGTCCTTCCCATCTGTCAATAAGGCAACCTGAGCGTAGAAAATTCCGTATCATTACATAATCCCCAGGTTCAATGTCATGACAATTACTATCTGGTAAATCAGGAATCACTAACTTCAAATTATCATTTTGATTCCTTAGCTGTTTACTCATGTTAACCAGGTACTTTACAGTCACTTCATTGTTACACTTCAAATCATCCTGAGGGTTAATCATAACATGCGGTTGTCGACCAAACAAGATTTCAAAGGGGGACAGATTAAGAGGGGACCTGGGAGTGGTTCTGATGCTGTATAGTACAATGGGTAAAGCTTCTGGCCATGTCAATCCTGTCTCTGCCATAACTTTGCTCAGTTTATTTTTAATAGTGCTGTTCACTCTTTCCACCTTTGCACTCGCCTGGGGGCGATACGGAGTGTGCAGCTTACTATCAATTCCCATTAACTTACACATTCCTTGAAAGACATCACCTGTAAAATGGGTACCCCTATCACTTTCAATTATTCTAGGGATACCGTATATACATACAAATTCCTGCACAATTTTCTTAGCAGTAAACATAGCGGTATTTGTGGCCGCAGGAAATGCTTCAACCCAATTTGAGAATACATCTATACAAACGAGTACATATTTCAAATTTCGACAAGGGGGTAATTGTATAAAGTCAATCTGTATTACCTGAAAAGGGCCGCCTGTAGGTGGGATATGAGATGGTTCTGTTGGTATTGCCTTTCCGATATTCTTCTTCAAACAGGTAAGGCATGACATTGCTCTTTTACCTGCATGAGATGAAAATCCTGGGGCGCACCAATATGCTCTTACCAACTTACACATTCCCTCCTTGCCCAGATGAGTCAGCCCGTGTGCTGCCTCAGCTAAACATGGAAGGTATGCTCTGGGGGCCACTGGTTTACCTTGTCCATCCGTCCAGAGTCCTGAGGACTCCTGGCCATATCCTTTTGCCTTCCAGACTGCCTTTTCCTGTGTGGAACACAAATTTTGCATTTCACACAACTTTTGTGTGTTGATGGTATTAAATACCATCAATTGTGTGGTGTCTGTCTGTCTGTCTGGGGGTACCAGCTGCTAACTTAGCAGCTTCGTCTGCTCGGCTGTTACCAAGTGATACTGGGTCCTGGCTATTTGTGTGTGCTTTACACTTGATAACAGCCACTCTGTCGGGTTCCTGTATCGCTGTTAGAAGCCTTTTGATGTGGGCTGCATGCGCTACCGGTGTACCAGCTGCCGTCATGAAATTTCTGAGGCGCCATAGGGCTCCGAAATCATGGACTACCCCGAATGCGTATCTAGAGTCGGTGTAGATATTGGCTGACTTGCCCTTAGCCAATTCACATGCTCTTGTTAGGGCGACCAGTTCAGCAACCTGGGCTGAGTGAGGTGGGCCTAGCGGTTCTGCTTCTATGGTGCCTTGGTCATCTACGACTGCGTATCCAGTACACAAGTCTCCCGAGTCTGACTGTCTGTGACAACTACCGTCAGTGTAGAAAGTAAGATCTACATCTTCCAGTGGGTTGTCACTGATGTCAGGCCTTGCCGTGAAATTTTGGGTCAAATATTCCATACAATCATGCATGTCATCTTTTGTATTAAATCCTCCTTCCCCACCACTCTCATCCTCCACCCTTTGTGCCTGTCCAGGCACACCTGGGAGATATGTTGCAGGATTTAATGCACTGCATCTCCTTATGGTGATGTTTACGGGGGCCATTAGTGCCAATTCCCATCTTGTAAACCGCGCTGATGAGACGTGTCTGGTTTGGGCAGAATTTAGCAAGGCTGACACTGCATGTGGTGTATGAATTGTGAGGTTGTGACCTAGCACTACATCTTCGCTTTTTGTTACTAGCAATGCTATCGCAGCAACGCTTCGCAAGCATGTGGGGAGGGATCGCGCTACCGTATCTAGCTGAGCGCTGTAGTATGCTACCGGCCTGCTGGCATCACCATGCTTTTGGGTTAGGACGCCTGCCGCGCAACCAGCACTTTCTGTTCCGTACAGCTCAAAGGGTTTCCCATAGTCTGGCATACCTAATGCTGGCGCCTGCGTTAGGCACTGTTTAAGTCTCTCAAATGCCATCTCGGATTCGTCTGTATGCGAAATCCGATCAGGTTTGTTTGATGAGACCATCTCCTGCAAAGGTAATGCTAGAATGGAAAATCCTGGGATCCAGTTACGGCAATACCCACACATTCCTAAAAACGTTCTGATCTGTTGCTGGGTTTGTGGCAGAGTCATGTCTCTAATTGCTTGGATTCTATCAGCGGTCAGGTGTCTCAGTCCTTGTGTTAGACAGTGTCCTAGATATTTTACTTTAGTTTGGCATAATTGCAATTTGTCTTTGGAAACCTTGTGTCCTGTGTCTGAAAGATGAAACAGGAGCTGTTTCGTATCCTTCAGGGACGCTTCCAATGAATCTGAACACAGTAGTAAATCATCCACGTACTGTATCAATATTGATCCACTCTCTGGTTGGAAAGACTGTAAACAATCATGCAAAGCCTGGGAAAATATACTTGGACTGTCTATGAAACCTTGTGGTAATCGAGTCCATGTGTATTGGACTCCTCTGTATGTAAATGCAAACAAATATTGACTGTCAGGGTGTAGAGGTACCGAGAAGAAAGCGGAGCAGAGGTCAATAACAGTGAAAAATTTCGCAGTGGGAGGGATCTGCATAAGGATGACAGCTGGATTTGGCACTACGGGGAACTGACTCTCAACTATTTTGTTAATCCCCCTTAGATCCTGCACTAGCCTGTAACCCCTCCCCCCACTCTTTTTCACAGGGAAGATGGGACTATTGGCAGTGCTGGATGTTCTTACCAGAATGCCCTGTTGTAGCAAGCGCTCTATTACGGGATACACTCCTAACTCCACCTCTGGCTTCAGATGGTATTGTGGAATTTTTGGAGCTATCCTACCATCTTTTACTTGCACAACTACCGGAGCTACATTTGCCATTAATCCAGTGTCTTGTCCATCTTTAGTCCACAGTGACTCTGGTATCTGGGATGTCATTTCTTCTACTTGGGATGGAGTCTTATTTGTCATAACGGTATGTGTCATTAATTTTGATGGGGAGTCTAACATGTCTCGCACTTCCTGAGCGTGATTCTCAGGTATGTCCAATAATACACCTTCAGGAGTACAATAAATGACGCACCCCATTTTACACAATAAGTCTCTTCCCTGGAGATTAGTCGGTGCCGATGCAGCCAGCAAAAAGGAATGCTTGGTATGTAAAGGCCCTATTGTAATCTCTGCTGGTTTGCTAACAGGGTAATGCTGGACTACTCCCGTTACTCCCATGGCTGGAATTGTCTTACCAGTGGTTCTCATGCCCACTGTCGAATTTATCACTGATTTGGCCGCCCCCGTATCTACAAGAAAGTTTAATGTTTTACCAGCTACGTCAATTGCAATTTCGGGTTCACTTCCAAAGCTTGCAATCAATTTTACTGGCTGCAGATTACAGGTATGGCCACACCCCTATTGGGTATGGTGACCTCCCTGAATCCCGCTGGCAGCAACTACTTGTGAAGGGGTTAACTGGGAACTGCCAGAAGCTTGCCAGTCTCCTTTTGGGGGATATCTTTTTGTTTCCCCTGCATGTGGCTCATAACTCCGTCTCTGCGGGCCCTGATCCCAATGTCGTGTGTCATGTCGTGGTCTAGGGGGTTGGTATGATTTTTGTGAATTTTTCACTCTACAGTCTCGTGCCATGTGTCCCTGTCTATGACAAGAATAACAAGTTACCACATTTGACTTACCCACAGGGTTTGGTGATTTATACAAAGGCTGCCTTGTGGTCAGGGCCTGTATACTTACGGCCATTAACTTATCACCTTGTAATTCCCTGTGTCTGTTGATGTTCCGATCGTGATCAATAGCTGCCTCTCTCAAAGTAGCCACCGACAGACCTCGCCAACATGGTTGCGTGGTCTGTACCCTTGTCTTTAATGCTTCTTTTAAACCATCCATTAGCACAGATACTGCTACTTCTCTATGATTTATGTTGGTTTTAATGTCCTCTATGCCTGTGTATTTAGCCATATCTAGTAATGCCCTGTGAAAATATTCTGCAGCTGTTTCTGACTCCTTTTGTTTAATGGAGAAAATTTTGTTCCATTTAACTACAGCTGGAAAATACTCTTTTAACTGTAAATTTATTCTTTTTACATTGTCTTGGTTGTACACATCTGTAAGGGGTACATCCTGATCCAATCCACAGTCAGCTAAAAATTGAGCTGAGTCGACATTGGAGGGTAAACATGCCCTCAGCAATATCTGCCAGTCTTTGTTATTGGGCTCTACAGTGTTCCCTAGGTCTCTGATGTATTTCTGGCTAGCAACTAGATCTTTTCTAGGATCAGGGAATTCAGACACTATGGTTCTTAATTCCATTCGGGAAAATGGGCTGTACATGGCAATGTTTCTGATAGGAGTGACTCCTGTAGTGTCAGTTTTCCCATTTGGCACAGCTATTACCCTAACGGGATTAAGCCTAACAACATCATTCTGAGTAGATTCTACAGCCTGTGGTGAAATGGTTTCAGCATAGTGTAAGGTGCCGTACTTACCCGTTGATACGACCTCACCTGTCCCTCCGCTAGGGGCCTTTGCTACTAATCTTAAGGGTTGGGCCGTGCCTACTGTTGTTTCTGATAAGGTGGCTGCTAGAGAGAGCGCCGATATTGTTGCCGATTCGTCCTCTTGATCACACTCCTGGGGAAAGTTTAAAACAGGGTACAACTTGCACGGGTTAATATTTGCATTGGTTAACTTATTAACATTATCCTTAACATTTATACAGTTGCTAAGTATTTGTTTGTTACACCCTAGTGCGTCATTCTCCGCAACCAATTTCTCTCCTGATATATATGGTGGCGGTGGTGCCGTGGCTATCAGTTTCCTGATAGGGTTGGATCCCGCCGCCTGAGCCAATCCTCTCTGTATTTCACCCTCCTGTTGCCATAACTGCAAATAATCATAATGTTTGATCCGTCTCTTTGTTGATTTAATGAGACATATCCTCCTCCTTAGATTCAGTAACACATCTGGGCTAAAGCTGCCTACTCTTGGGAACTTCTCCCCGTCATGTACCGTCATTCTCTCCCATTCATCACATAAAACCTCTGTGTGTGAACCGTATTTTTCACACATTACATACCTTGCCGACCCGATTGGTCGGTTTACTGAATCAACCCGAACCGAGGTTGATCGCCCCCTACCTGAACAATTGGCCCCCATACCTGCAGGTGTTGCTTTCACTACCTCTGACCTTAATCAGGGTCTTTCAGCGAACCCTTACAAAGCCAACATGTTCAAGATAGGCTGACGGTGGCGGTTTACCGAGTACCCCACTCACTCGCCCACGCCGACCAATACGACCTACACACTGCCCTAGTGCTGGCGTACTCGACCCAGGGCCCCTGCGACCTGAACCTCTATTTACTGGAACATGTGAGGGTGATCCGCAGAGCACTTACTCTTTCCAGTAACTATTGGTTGCTGGATAGTTCCCAAGTGACTGGCGAACCTCCCTTAAAATAAAAAAAATTACACAAATCACGTTAGAATGTACAAATAGCGTTTATGACCCCTTTCGTACACAAATGGCACTTGGTCAGATTACTAACTAATGCACACAATTACGTGCGGTACAATCGTTCAGCACATAAGCAACTAATCTTATGTGCGGAGCGACCAGTGGAATCGAAAATTACGGCTGCGAATTCCTTCAGCCAGAGCTTTATGGCCTATATGGGTTCCGCACCAACCCTTCTTGGTGTTGTGCTACTTTTCTCTATAGCGGACTTCTTAGTCTGCTGTACCTAGACCTCCTGGTCTGTGCTACAGTAGACCTCCTGGTCTGCTATACTCTAATGCTCAAATTTTATGTTTAACAAGGGATGCCTCCCTAGCCACCATGTACGTCACTTACATGTATGTACCTCACGAGAACTCGACTTCTTGTGGTTCAACCTCAAAAATTGTAGAACTTATATAATTGCAAACACTCACCACATGTACACTTTTGTTTCTATTTCTATTTCTGCGCAGAAATTTCTTTCCTTTAGACCAGATGAGTTGTGAATTGGAGAAGGATCTATTAGCTTAAATTTTCGGACACTAAAATCGACTTGCGCTATTTATCGTGTTGCCACTTTTTTTCCGCCTGTTAAAATAACACTATCGTGTGATTTGAGTTACGTGGGCGTACCCGGACGCTCCGTTGCGTAAAATACGCTGCGTGCGTCGGCCTTTGGGTTGCGCACGCGGGTCTCAGCCTTTTGTTAGAGACACGTGTACGCAAAGCAGATATCCACCGTAACACAATTAACACGTTTATCAATGTAGACGATCCTCGATCATCTACCGAGCACCATACAGGTCTCTCCTTGTATCCTTAGGCAGAGCTGTGTGCGTGCTTTGCAATTTACACCTTAATGTATTACTTTTACTCTTTAACTATTAAATAGCGGCAAGTCTCTCTTAGCACGTTTATCAATTTATAAAATGGCAAACAGGAGAGTGATATGAAAATACACGAATGAAAAGAAATGCAGATATATGCGTGCGTGCGTACGCAAGACAGAAATAAACAGTTTTAAAAGACACTAGCGTGTTGTTCTTACCTCCGGTTCCGGATTCCTTCAGCACCCTTTACTAAGCGAAGCAGACGCTTATCCAGACAGCACTACGAGGAATATGACCTCCCGCCCTTTGCTGATGGATAATGTCTGCTGAAATTACCTAGTGCAGATATGTGAAGGACGGACGAGCCGCCAATTGTCAAAGCTAAATATTTATCTTACTTAAAACCCTTTAAGAGGTCAAAGAACACAGTACGCTATTGGCGTACGGAATACCGTAAGGGTACGCACGTTGCGTAACAATCGCTTAGCCGTAGTCGAGACGCTCAAGCGTCACGTTCGCTCACGGCCAAGAGATCACAGGTTGGCACGCTATTGGCTGCCGACTAACGTAATGATACGCTATTAGCGTAGCGGACGCTCTGGACCACGAGGAGATCACAAGCGGCACTGACGCTCACAGTGTAAAACCTTTATATCTATACCATAAAACAATGTATTATGCAGTAAACCTTGGTGTAGTGATAGGGTGTAGATGTAACACAGTGTAACCTTATTAACTTAAAAGCTGTTCGAGCGTCTCCGACGCTCTGAGAATACTTAGAAATATAAGAAATACACAGATACCGATCTTAGGTTCTAACACCTTCTATGAACGTTCTATTTGAAAAGAATAATACAATACAAGTCATACACTACCAATATAACATAGACTAACTAACCAGATAACTACACATGAAATACAATACAATAGAATTACGTTTAAGGGAAAATGAGAGAGAAAGAGGAGAGGAGAGAGAGAGAGATATGGCTCACAATAACAATAAAGACAATATGATTGCGGAGAAAACTTACGCACAAAGGGAACGATCGCATGCGCCTTTCTGAATATCCAGCTCCCGATTATCAGTGATGAGAACCGTTGAAGAGAGTGAGCTGGATCAGATCGGCTTGTCTATTTATGCCCCACACACAATACAATACAATGGTCCCTACAATCTCATTGTTCATTGGACACAGGAATTCGTCTTCGCATTATAACAAAAGGTCATAGGTTGATTCATACAGGTGGGCTGTGACTATTTCCAACTGCTCAGGTGGGTGGGAAACTAGGTTTCCCGCCGCATGGATAAGTGAGTGCAAATAATAGTAAAAGTACATAAACTTCTTATGTCCATAACTATTCGCACGAGCGATTAATCCGCTTCAAACCAACACCGGAATATTGCTAATTAAATACTCTTCCGATGGATACTAAACACCACTGTATAACCCTTGTCTGACCCTTCATATCAAACAAAGAGGGATCTCTTTGTTCATGAACATGCAACATTAACTAAACTTTCAGATTCTATCAAAGGGACCATAATCTACAAAATACATTATATGATTAAAATATGTAACGATTGAGTCGCACGCTAGGCACACATAAACTCTACCGTAAATGCGCATACCGTGCGCCTGCGGGTGCACGTAACAGCGGGTATGCGTACGCACGGGAGAGCGCACGCATGCGCAGCGCGGACCTGTATGAGGTGCAAATATGGCAGTGTGCATCATGATATTTTTCTGACTTTGACATAGCGATTGATGATCTCTTGCCTAACCTGCCTCCCTACATCAGTACTCCAAGTATCACCAGATGTCTCTAATTCCTCTGCTTGCTGGCTGCTTTCTTCCTCTTCCTCCTCCTCCTCCTCAACATGTGGCAGATGTTGTTGCAAACACATGTTATGAAGAAAGCAGCAGCAGAACACAATTTGAGTCACCTTGGAGGGACTATACAACAAAAGGCCACCAGACTTATCCAGACACCGAAACCTAGATTTCAGCATACCAAAACATCTTTCTATCACATTCCGCGTGGACTTATGTGCATGATTGTAATTGTGTTCAGCAGGGGTATCAGGTCGGGACAATGGAGTAAGAAGCCTAGAGAAACAGCCATATCCTCCATCACCTAAAAGACAGATATAGTAACGTGATTCATGTTAAGATACAGCAAAACATAAGTAACACACTGTGGGGCAGATGTATTAACCTGTAGAAGGCATAAGGAAGTGAAAAACCAGTGATATGTGCAAGGTAATAAAGGCAGTTGACAATCTGTTACTAAATGTTCATTTACATATTGGAGCTGATTGGCTGGTGCCTTTATCACCTTGCACAGATCACTGGTTTCTCACTTCCTTATGCCTTCTACAGGTTAATACATCTGCCCCTGTATTTGGACAAAGTATACGCAGGCCTACAAATATCAAATTACATACCCAGCAGCCATCCATCTGGCATTTGTCCGTCCTCAAACTTATCAAAGAGGGATGACTGACTGAGGATGAAGGAGTCATGGCAGCCCCCAGGGTAACCAGCAACAACACTCATTATTTTGAGATTTGCATCACAAACCACCTGCACATTTGTGGAGTGTTCGAAATGGCGGTTTGTATATATGTGCTGCCTGCCCCTAGGTCAGGGGTGGGCAATTATTTCAGCGGAGGGGCCACTTGACATTTCCTGTCAGTATGCGAGGGCCACATACAAAATAGCAGCTCCCCCCACTTGCCAAAAATATAGGGACGTGCTTCATGTGGAAGGGGTGTGGGCAAAAAATAATACAGATTCATATTAGGCTGCACAATAGTCTCCATTATTCAAATTGCGCCACACAGCGCCACTTACACACATTACACCAGATAGAGCCCCTTTTACACAGTATGGAAGGTAGAGCCCCTTTTACACATTACAGCAGGTATAGCCCCCTTTTACACATTAACATTTTATTTAGGATAATTATTGTGCAGCAAGCAAATTATCCAGTGTCTTATGGCCCCTGGGGAAAAGTATGACACAGTGACAGAACACGGGGAGGGTGGTGACAGTGACAGAACACGGGGTGTGTGACACGGTGACAGAACACGGTGGGGGTGACACGGTGACAGAACACGGGGGGGTTACACGGTGACAGAACATGGGGGAGTGACACAGTGACAGAACACGGGGGTGTGACACGGTGACAGAACATGGGGGGGGTGACACGGTGACAGAACACGGGGGGGGGGGGACAGTGACAGAACATGGGGGGGTTATACGTGACAGAACACGGGGGTGACATGGTGACAGAACACGGGAGGGGTTGGTACAGCGAGAGCTAAAGATCTCTCCCCCAAACCTAAAATCAGACTGACGCCACTGCCCGCACACACAAATATACACACACTATCACACACACACACACACACACACACACACACACACACACACACACACACACACCTTTCTTTCTCTCACTCACTTTTCAAATTAACTTTACTGATCTGGCTGGCTGGCAGTGGCAGGAAGGATGGATCTATTCTGTACAAGTCTGGCTCTTGTCCCGTGTAGCTCTGCCCCCTGAGGTCCCGTGTAGCCCCGCCCCCTCCTCGGCACATAGCTCCGCCCCTTTTCGGCTGAACACAGCCGTTGTCACTGGGGACTCTGGAGGAGGAGGAGGCTGCTACAACGCAGCAGCAGGGGAGAGAGGCGCCGCCGGCAGCTTGGAGGTACTGCAGCTCAGAGCAATGACAAGTAGCTCAGCCGTTAGGGCCGCTTGTCATTGCTGGACTTGTGGGAGCCAGTGGGCCGGACAGGATTTGTTTGCGGGCCGCATCCGGCCCGCGGGCCGTATTTTGCCTACCCCTACCCTAGGTGGTCTCAGCTAAATGTGTGTGCAATCTATGGCTCCAAGCACATTTGGCATGCCAGCCAGCTCATAGAAATCTACCCTGACGGCATGCCACTGAGACTCCTGGGTAGGGAAGCAGATCGAGGCCTCGATGTGGGGCTGCAAAACAGCCAACACCTGTGTGAACATTTTAAAGAACAATAAACATGAGATTTTAGGACAGAACTGGCCATCGAGAAATTAAAACAAACACAAAACAGAAGAGGTCGTTAGGTATACATCGCCTGTGTTAAGATTCTGGAAAATGAGGGCTGTGAGATTCCTATGACATCCCCAGACACAGCCTGAAAGCTGCCAGTAGCCATAAAGTGCAACACAGCCAGGAGTTTGTGCAGGCCTGAGACAGAGCGAGAGCATGCTGCCTCAGATTCTAGGCCCAGTTTGACAAGGTCACACAGATGGAAAATGTTGTTACGATTTAGACGGAACATCTGTATGACCTTATCATCGGACAATGCGTTCAAGTTTAAACGCCCCCTAAAAAAACGAGACATGCGCAGCCTCCACGGAACCTGTACAACCTGCTGACCATGTTCAGTTTCTTGGCCCTGGTTACTTACAGGCTGATGTCTGAGTCTGAGGAATCCCACAGCACACAAAAGATCACTGGCCCACAGTCCTGCTGCCATTTCTGAGTGTAGGTGTATTGAAATGGGCCTAACATCCTTTTATAGGCATCCTAATTCAGGTGTGAGTGATTTTTTATTTGCAACACATGTAAACATGACTGAAAAAAGCAGGTCAATTTTTTTGCCGCTTTTTTTTACGAATCGCAAAAAAATACGACCGCATTTGAGCACTCAGAGACTAACACCCAAATACGAATGATTAGTGAATTCCCGTATTCTATGAAATAACAGCCGCGTTTGACCGATGGTCTATTCATTCGTATTTCGGAACGTTGTCATTCAAACCATTACGAATAGACCAGACACTGCCGAGATTGGTGCTTAGTGAATTCCCGGATTGGGACTTAGAAAAAAAAAACACAAATCGGCCAAACTCGGATTTTTAGTAAATACTGGCCCTAGATGGGCCAGGTGTTTGTGTTGGCCACTTGGGTCGCTTAGCTTAGTCACACAGCTACCTCATTGCACCTCATTTTTTCTTTGCATCATGTGCTGTTTGGGGACTATTTTTTAAATCTGCCATCCTGTCTGACACTGCAGTGCCACTCCTAGATGGGCCAGGTGTTTGTTTCGGCCACTTGGGTCGCTTAGCTTAGTCACAAAGCTACCTCATTGCACCTCTTTTTTTCTTTGCATCATGTGCTGTTAGGGGACTATTTTTTAAATCTGCCATCCTGTCTGACACTGCAGTGCCACTCCTAGATGGGCCAGGTGTTTGTGTCGGCCACTTGGGTCGCTTAGCTTAGTCACACAGCTACCTCATTGCACCTCTTTTTTTCTTTGCATCATGTGCTGTTTGGGGAGTAGTTTTTTAAATCTGCCATGCTGTCTGACACTGCAGTGCCACTCCTAGATGGGCGAGGTTTTTGTGTCGGCCACTAGGGTCGCTTAGCTGAGTCACACAGCGACCTTGGTGCACCTCTTTTTTTCTTTGCATCATGTGCTGTTTGGGGACTATTTTTTAAATCTGCCATCCTGTCTGACACTGCAGTGCCACTCCTAGATGGGCCAGGTGTTTGTGTCGGCCACTTGGGTCGCTTAGCTTAGTCACACAGCTACCTCATTGCACCTCTTTTTTTCTTTGCATCATGTGCTGTTTGGGGACTATTTTTTAAATCTGCCATGCTGTCTGACACTGCAGTGCCACTCCTAGATGGGCGAGGTTTTTGTATCGGCCACTTGGGTCGCTTAGCTGAGTCACACAGTGACCTTGGTGCACCTCTTTTTTTCTTTGCATCATGTGCTGTTTGGGGACTATTTTTTGAAGTGCCATCCTGTCTGACACTGCAGTGCCACTCCTAGATGGGCCAGGTGTTTGTGTCGGCCACTTGGGTCGCTTAGCTTAGCCATCCAGCGACCTTGGTGCAACTCTTTTTTTCTTTGCATCATGTGCTGTTTGGGGACTATTTTTTAAATCTGCCATCCTGTCTGACACTGCAGTGCCACTCCTAGATGGGCCAGGTGTTTGTGTCGGCCACTTGGGTCGCTTAGCTTAGTCACACAGCGACCTTGGTGCACCTCTTTTTTTCTTTGCATCATGTGCTGTTTGGGGACTATTTTTTGAAGTGCCATCCTGTCTGACACTGCAGTGCCTCTCCTAGATGGGCCAGGTGTTTCTGTCGGCCACTTGGGTCGCTTAGCTTAGCCATCCAGCGACCTTGGTGCACCTCTTTTTTTCTTTGCATCATGTGCTGTTTGGGGACTTTTTTTTTAAGTGCCATCCTGTCTGACACTGCAGTACCACTCCTAGATGGGCCAGGTGTTTGTACCGGCCACTTGGGTTGCTTAGCTTAGTCATCCAGCGACCTCAGTGCAAATTTTAGGACTAAAAATAATATTGTGAGGTGTGAGGTGTTCAGAATAGACTGAAAATTAGAGATGAGCGCCTGAAATTTTTCGGGTTTTGTGTTTTGGTTTTGGGTTCGGTTCCGCGGCCGTGTTTTGGGTTCGACCGCGTTTTGGCAAAACCTCACCGAATTTTTTTTGTCGGATTCGGGTGTGTTTTGGATTCGGGTGTTTTTTTCAAAAAACCCTAAAAAACAGCTTAAATCATAGAATTTGGGGGTAATTTTGATCCCAAAGTATTATTAACCTCAAAAAACATAATTTACACTCATTTTCAGCCTATTCTGAACACATCACACCTCACAATATTATTTTTAGTCCTAAAATTTGCACCGAGGTCGCTGTGTGAGTAAGATAAGCGACCCTAGTGGCCGACACAAACACCGGGCCCATCTAGGAGTGGCACTGCAGTGTCACGCAGGATGTCCCTTCCAAAAAACCCTCCCCAAACAGCACATGACGCAAAGAAAAAAAGAGGCGCAATGAGGTAGCTGACTGTGTGAGAAAGATAAGCGACCCTAGTGGCCGACACAAACACCGGGCCCATCTAGGAGTGGCACTGCAGTGTCACGCAGGATGTCCCTTCCAAAAAACCCTCCCCAATCAGCACATGATGCAAAGAAAAAGAAAAGAAAAAAGAGGTGCAAGATGGAATTATCCTTGGGCCCTCCCACCCACCCTTATGTTGTATAAACAAAACAAGACATGCACACTTTAACCAACCCATCATTTCAGTGACAGGGTCTGCCACACGACTGTGACTGATATGACGGGTTGGTTTGGACCCCCCCCAAAAAAGAAGCAATTAATCTCTCCTTGCACAAACTGGCTCTACAGAGGCAAGATGTCCACCTCATCTTCACCCTCCGATATATCACCGTGTACATCCCCCTCCTCACAGATTATCAATTCGTCCCCACTGGAATCCACCATCTCAGCTCCCTGTGTACTTTGTGGAGGCAATTGCTGCTGGTCAATGTCTCCGCGGAGGAATTGATTATAATTCATTTTAATGAACATCATCTTCTCCACATTTTCTGGATGTAACCTCGTACGCCGATTGCTGACAAGGTGAGCGGCGGCACTAAACACTCTTTCGGAGTACACACTTGTGGGAGGGCAACTTAGGTAGAATAAAGCCAGTTTGTGCAAGGGCCTCCAAATTGCCTCTTTTTCCTGCCAGTATAAGTACGGACTGTGTGACGTGCCTACTTGGATGCGGTCACTCATATAATCCTCCACCATTCTATCAATGTTGAGAGAATCATATGCAGTGACAGTAGACGACATGTCCGTAATCGTTGTCAGGTCCTTCAGTCCGGACCAGATGTCAGCATCAGCAGTCGCTCCAGACTGCCCTGCATCACCGCCAGCGGGTGGGCTCGGAATTCTGAGCCTTTTCCTCGCACCCCCAGTTGCGGGAGAATGTGAAGGAGGAGATGTTGACAGGTCGCGTTCCGCTTGACTTGACAATTTTGTCACCAGCAGGTCTTTCAACCCCAGCAGACCTGTGTCTGCCGGAAAGAGAGATCCAAGGTAGGCTTTAAATCTAGGATCGAGCACGGTGGCCAAAATGTAGTGCTCTGATTTCAACAGATTGACCACCCGTGAATCCTTGTTAAGCGAATTAAGGGCTGCACCCACAAGTCCCACATGCCTAGCGGAATCGCTCCGTGTTAGCTCCTTCTTCAATGCCTCCAGCTTCTTCTGCAAAAGCCTGATGAGGGGAATGACCTGACTCAGGCTGGCAGTGTCTGAACTGACTTCACGTGTGGCAAGTTCAAAGGGCATCAGAACCTTGCACAACGTTGAAATCATTCTCCACTGCACTTGAGACAGGTGCATTCCATCTCCTATATCGTGCTCAATTGTATAGGCTTGAATGGCCTTTTGCTGCTCCTCCAACCTCTGAAGCATATAGAGGGTTGAATTCCACCTCGTTACCACTTCTTGCTTCAGATGATGGCAGGGCAGGTTCAGTAGTTTTTGGTGGTGCTCCAGTCTTCTGTACGTGGTGCCTGTACGCCGAAAGTGTCCCGCAATTTTTCTGGCCACCGACAGCATCTCTTGCACGCCCCTGTCGTTTTTAAAAAAATTCTGCACCACCAAATTCAAGGTATGTGCAAAACATGGGACGTGCTGGAATTTGCCCATATTTAATGCACACACAATATTGCTGGCGTTGTCCGATGCCACAAATCCACAGGAGAGTCCAATTGGGGTAAGCCATTCCGCGATGATCTTCCTCAGTTGCCGTAAGAGGTTTTCAGCTGTGTGCGTATTCTGGAAAGCGGTGATACAAAGCGTAGCCTGCCTAGGAAAGAGTTGGCGTTTGCGAGATGCTGCTACTGGTGCCGCCGCTGCTGTTCTTGCGGCGGGAGTCCATACATCTACCCAGTGGGCTGTCACAGTCATATAGTCCTGACCCTGCCCTGCTCCACTTGTCCACATGTCCGTGGTTAAGTGGACATTGGGTACAACTGCATTTTTTAGGACACTGGTGAGTCTTTTTCTGACGTCCGTGTACATTCTCGGTATCGCCTGCCTAGAGAAGTGGAACCTAGATGGTATTTGGTAACGGGGGCACACTGCCTCAATAAATTGTCTAGTTCCCTGTGAACTAACGGCGGATACCGGACGCACGTCTAACACCAACATAGTTGTCAAGGACTCAGTTATCCGCTTTGCAGTAGGATGACTGCTGTGATATTTCATCTTCCTCGCAAAGGACTGTTGAACAGTCAATTGCTTACTGGAAGTAGTACAAGTGGGCTTACGACTTCCCCTCTGGGATGACCATCGACTCCCAGCGGCAACAACAGCAGCGCCAGCAGCAGTAGGCGTTACACGCAAGGATGCATCGGAGGAATCACAGGCAGGAGAGGACTCGTCAGACTTGCCAGTGACATGGCCTGCAGGACTATTGGCATTCCTGGGGAAGGAGGAAATTGACACTGAGGGAGTTGGTGGGGTGGTTTGCGTGAGCTTGGTTACAAGAGGAAGGGATTTACTGGTCAGTGGACTGCTTCCGCTGTCACCCAAAGTTTTTGAACTTGTCACTGACTTATTATGAATGCGCTGCAGGTGACGTATAAGGGAGGATGTTCCGAGGTGGTTAACGTCCTTACCCCTACTTATTACAGCTTGACAAAGGGAACACACGGCTTGACACCTGTTGTCCGCATTTCTGGTGAAATACCTCCACACCGAAGAGCTGATTTTTTTGGTATTTTCACCTGGCATGTCAACGGCCATATTCCTCCCACGGACAACAGGTGTCTCCCCGGGTGCCTGACTTAAACAAACCACCTCACCATCAGAATCCTCCTGGTCAATTTCCTCCCCAGCGCCAGCAACACCCATATCCTCCTCATCCTGGTGTACTTCAACACTGACATCTTCAATCTGACTATCAGGAACTGGACTGCGGGTGCTCCTTCCAGCACTTGCAGGGGGCATGCAAATAGTGGAAGGCGCATGCTCTTCACGTCCAGTGTTGGGAAGGTCAGGCATCGCAAACGACACAATTGGACTCTCCTTGTGGATTTGGGATTTCAAAGAACGCACAGTTCTTTGCGGTGCTTTTGCCAGCTTGAGTCTTTTCAGTTTTCTAGCGAGAGGCTGAGTGCTTCCATCCTCATGTGAAGCTGAACCACTAGCCATGAACATAGGCCAGGGCCTCAGCCGTTCCTTGCCACTCCGTGTGGTAAATGGCATATTGGCAAGTTTACGCTTCTCCTCCGACAATTTTATTTTAGGTTTTGGAGTCCTTTTTTTTCTGATATTTGGTGTTTTGGATTTGACATGCTCTGTACTATGACATTGGGCATCGGCCTTGGCAGACGACGTTGCTGGCATTTCATCGTCTCGGCCATGACTAGTGGCAGCAGCTTCAGCACGAGGTGGAAGTGGATCTTGATCTTTCCCTAATTTTGGAACCTCAACTTTTTTGTTCTCCATATTTTATAGGCAGAACTAAAAGGCACCTCAGGTAAACAATGGAGATGGATGGATTGGATACTAGTATACAATTATGGACGGACTGCCACGGTTAGGTGGTATAAAAAAACCACGGTTAGGTGGTATATATTATAATAATAATACAATTATGGATGGACGGACTGCCTGCCGACTGCCGACACAGAGGTAGCCACAGCCGTGAACTACCGCACTGTACACTGGTTGATAAAGAGATAGTAGTATACTCGTAACAACTAGTATGACACTATGACGACGGTATAAAGAAAGAAAAAAAAATACCACAGTTAGGTGGTATATATTATAATAATAATACAATTATGGATGGACGGACTGCCTGCCGACTGCCGACACAGAGGTAGCCACAGCCGTGAACTACCGCACTGTACACTGGTTGATAAAGAGATAGTAGTATACTCGTAACAACTAGTATGACACTATGACGACGGTATAAAGAATGAAAAAAAAAACACGGTTAGGTGGTATATATTATAATAATAATACAATTATGGATGGACGGACTGCCTGCCGACTGCCGACACAGAGGTAGCCACAGCCGTGAACTACCGCACTGTACACTGGTTGATAAAGAGATAGTAGTATACTCGTAACAACTAGTATGACACTATGACGACGGTATAAAGAAAGAAAAAAAAATACCACAGTTAGGTGGTATATATTATAATAATAATACAATTATGGATGGACGGACTGCCTGCCGACTGCCGACACAGAGGTAGCCACAGCCGTGAACTACCGCACTGTACACTGGTTGATAAAGAGATAGTAGTATACTCGTAACAACTAGTATGACACTATGACGACGGTATAAAGAATGAAAAAAAAACCACGGTTAGGTGGTATATATTATAATAATAATACAATTATGGATGGACGGACTGCCTGCCGACTGCCGACACAGAGGTAGCCACAGCCGTGAACTACCGCACTGTACACTGGTTGATAAAGAGATAGTAGTATACTCGTAACAACTAGTATGACACTATGACGACGGTATAAAGAATGAAAAAAAAACCACGGTTAGGTGGTATATATTATAATAATAATACAATTATGGATGGACGGACTGCCTGCCGACTGCCGACACAGAGGTAGCCACAGCCGTGAACTACCGCACTGTACACTGGTTGATAAAGAGATAGTAGTATACTCGTAACAACTAGTATGACACTATGACGACGGTATAAAGAAAGAAAAAAAAATACCACAGTTAGGTGGTATATATTATAATAATAATACAATTATGGATGGACGGACTGCCTGCCGACTGCCGACACAGAGGTAGCCACAGCCGTGAACTACCGCACTGTACACTGGTTGATAAAGAGATAGTAGTATACTCGTAACAACTAGTATGACACTATGACGACGGTATAAAGAAAGAAAAAAAAATACCACAGTTAGGTGGTATATATTATAATAATAATACAATTATGGATGGACGGACTGCCTGCCGACTGCCGACACAGAGGTAGCCACAGCCGTGAACTACCGCACTGTACACTGGTTGATAAAGAGATAGTAGTATACTCGTAACAACTAGTATGACACTATGACGACGGTATAAAGAATGAAAAAAAAACCACGGTTAGGTGGTATATATTATAATAATAATACAATTATGGATGGACGGACTGCCTGCCGACTGCCGACACAGAGGTAGCCACAGCCGTGAACTACCGCACTGTACACTGGTTGATAAAGAGATAGTAGTATACTCGTAACAACTAGTATGACACTATGACGACGGTATAAAGAATGAAAAAAAAACCACGGTTAGGTGGTATATATTATAATAATAATACAATTATGGATGGACGGACTGCCTGCCGACTGCCGACACAGAGGTAGCCACAGCCGTGAACTACCGCACTGTACACTGGTTGATAAAGAGATAGTAGTATACTCGTAACAACTAGTATGACACTATGACGGTATAAAGAATGAAAAAAAAACCACGGTTAGGTGGTATATATTATAATAATAATACAATTATGGATGGACGGACTGCCTGCCGACTGCCGACACAGAGGTAGCCACAGCCGTGAACTACCGCACTGTACACTGGTTGATAAAGAGATAGTAGTATACTCGTAACAACTAGTATGACACTATGACGACGGTATAAAGAAAGAAAAAAAAATACCACGGTTAGGTGGTATATATTGTAATACAATTATGGATGGACGGACTGCCTGCCGAGTTCCGACTGCCGACACAGAGGTAGCCACAGCCGTGAACTACCGCACTGTACTGTGTCTGCTGCTAATATAGACTGGTTGATAAAGAGATAGTATACAATACATACAACAATATACTACTATACTGGTGGTCAGGCACTGGTCACCACTAGTCACACTGGCAGTGGCACTCCTGCAGCAAAAGTGTGCACTGTTTAATTTTAAATTAATATAATATTATGTACTCCTGGGGGCTCCTGCTATAACAACCTGCAGTGCTCCCCAGTCTCCCCCACAATTATTATAAGCTTTGCCTTTTATACATTGATGTGCAGCACACTGGGCTGAGCTGAGTGCACACAGACTGAGTCACACTGTGTGACTGGCTGCTGCTGTGTATCGTTTTTTTTCAGGCAGAGAACGGATATAGCAGAGAACGGATATATTATATTAAAATAAATAAAAGTTAACTAACAACAACTGCACTGGTCACTGTGGTAAACTCTGTCTGACTCTGCACAATCTCTCTCTCTCTTCTAATCTAATTTCTAATGGAGAGGACGCCAGCCACGTCCTCTCCCTATCAATCTCAATGCACGTGTGAAAATGGCGGCGACGCGCGGCTCCTTATATAGAATCCGAGTCTCGCGAGAATCCGACAGCGTCATGATGACGTTCGGGCGCGCTCGGGTTAACCGAGCAAGGCGGGAGGATCCGAGTCTGCTCGGACCCGTAAAAAAAACATGAAGTTCGTGCGGGTTCGGTTTCAGAGAAACCGAACCCGCTCATCTCTACTGAAAATGAGTGGAAATTATGGTTATTGAGGTTAATAATACTATGGGATCAAAATGACCCCCAAATTCTATGATTTAAGCTGTTTTTGAGGGTTTTTTGTAAAAAAACACCCGAATCCAAAACACACCCGAATCCGACAAAAACATTTCAGGGAGGTTTTGCCAAAACGCGTCCGAATCCAAAACACGGCCTCGGAACCGAATCCAAAACAAAAACACAAAACCCGAAAAATTTCCGGTGCACATCACATATATATATATATATATATATATATACATACACTGTACACACACACACACATATATATATATATATATATAAAATCAGCATCAATGTGAATACGTATTTAATGAATAATGGTAGGGGCTGGGTTTGGGTGGCATATACTGTACTCACACACACACACACACACACACACACACACACACACACACACACACACACACACACACACACACACACACACACACATAGATATAACATTTTATTTGTGTGGTTCTATTTGTTCCTATTAAATATCTTTTAAAACCAGCACAGGTAATCAAAATTTTCCAATACCTCTGTTTTCCCTGGTGGTCTAGGGTTAATTGATTCAGCAGGTGCTAACTATTCCCAACACCTCCACCCCCACCCCCACCCCCACCCCATCCCACCCTACCCCTCCCTGAGCTGTTTTGGGACTGAGGGGTGCCCAAGTTCTATACTTACCAGGCGTAGGCGGTGATGTAGCTGCTTTCTCTCCCACCGCGGCTATAGCGTGTAGATTGTTGGCCTGACTTGGGACCCTGCTGGGGCTGGAAAGCCATGCTAGAAGCTGACTGCTCCATTGTCTGTCATACCATTTGACAGGCACTGTTCCTGTCAAATGGTATGACATTTTATTTCCCCGGCACCCTGATTGACAGCAGTAACCAGATATAAATCCCACACAATATTAGAATTTAGAGATCTCGGTTACATATATTTGCGCAAATGTATGATTCAGCCCCCAAGCCACATCAAGGCTACTCTGTATATTGGGGGTCTCTAGCGCTAGGGAAACAAAATGCCCCTTTTTTCTTGCTTAGAAATACCCCTTCCTTTCAAGAACCCGAATGATATCACTAGGCTAACTGAGCATTTGCCACTATATATGTCAAATGGTATGACAGACAGCAGCGCTGTCAGCATCTAGCATCCGCTGCGGAATACAGTAGAATTGCAGAGTGGGGATAGCGCCTCTCGAGCTAGGTGCCTCCCTGCTTTGCAGACTCGCTGAGTGGTACACAGAGGGCTCCGCTGCAGCTGGTGGCGGCACGTACAGGCAGGGATTTTAGATCCGGGTGGATGGTACCTCTCTCTGAAAGTGGTATTGATTTGGAAAATTAAGTCCCCTATCTTGATTGTAGCTTCAAAAGAAATGCTGAACTTGACAACTGCCGTAGTTCACAAAGGCAGCAAAGAGTTCTATGGTTGACATTTTATTTAATGATTTAGCTTTTTTCACAGCAAAATTTAGTCTAGAGGGTTTATTTACTAAACATTGGTTACATAAAGTGTGTATTGGCTGAAAAACAATCTACGCTTTAAATCCTGCTGTAAAACATCTGAAAATTTATAATTTGTAAAAAAATGTATTTAGTAAATAATCCCCTCAGTGAGTACACTGGAACTCCTGGAGCTCCTCCACTATTAATTAGGAATCATTGTCTTAAATCCATATCTATACTGTATATATAAATGCGAAAGCCCTCACTCACTCACTCATCACTAATTCTCTTACCTCCTGATATGTTAGGAAGATGAAATTTAACATAGGTATTCTTCAGTACATAATCAGAATTTTAATAAACCGCCCCTAAAGGGAAGAACAGGGGGTTGACATAATGACATCATTACCGATGCGTGGCTTCTGTTGCATGAACGATAACGCCCATATGGACAATCGGATCAAAATTTGGATTGCACAACCAGTGGGTAGAATTTTATACTCTACAAAAATGGTCCTGTCATTTTTCAACGTATATCCTATGGGTGCTGCTCGGGTAACGCCAAGAACCATGGATTAATATTTACTTACATTAAGACATCTCAAATTTGCATCTCTATATATTTACCAAATTTTTAACACTCATTTATATTTACAACCATGAAAATCAAAAACTCCCGATGCGAAGAATGGTTAGAACAGCTAGTGTCTACATACAACTTAATCTAAAACTCACTGAAACAATTTATTCTTAACATTCACTTAACCAAACTAATCTCTTATACTCTTCTTTTTATTACTTAGGGGGGGATTTATCAAAGTCTGGAGAGAGATAAAGTACCAGCCAATCAGCTTAGGTGTTACATAGGTACTTTATCACATAATTTTTTTCTCTCCAAGCTTTCATAAAAACCCCCCTTAATCACTTTAATAGCATTTATTATAACAATGTATAAATTATATTTTATACTGCTGCTTAAATCTGAAGCAGTCATGATTCTCAGCAGGGAAATATCCATGTATAACACATTGTATAATAAAAACTTTTCATTTGGTTAAGGTGGAAATGCTTGTTGATTGACGGATATATACTACACACACACACACACACACACACACACACACACACACGCACGCACACGCACACGCACACACACACACATATGCTAGTCGATTTTTATTATATTGATTACTATCTCCAATCATAATTTTGTGAGTGGTTAAATATTGCACGGACAAAGGGTGTGCAATGGTTAAGGGGCCATAGGCACTTGTAATGGCGCGGACAGCACACGCAGGGCATGATGAATCACCTAGTAGGTGCTGTAGTTTTGGGGAGTGGGGGGTGCGGGATAGACACGGAGGGGGTCAGGGGGATCCATGGGTGGGGGAGAGAGTCCTGAGCCACTGCGGTTGGGGGGGTGGGCGGTTGTGGGGGGCCACGGGGGGTAGGAGCAGTTGCGGGTATGCCGCAGGTGATGGAGGGGCGGTGGAGGGGGTGCCATGGGTGGGGGAAGGGCGGTTGTGAGGGTGCTGCGGGTGGGGGAGGTGCGGGGGTGATGTGGTGGGGGAGGTGGTCCAGAGCCACCGCAGGTGGGGTAGGGGCGGCTGTGGGGGTGCGGCGGTTGGAGGAGGGGCGGGTGCAGGGTTGCGTTAGGTGACCCAGCCGACCCAGATGACGTTTCCCCATGTCACTTGCCCCTGATCACTCCCTTTCACACCAACCACGCCCTCATCAACCCGAGTCATTCAATCTGGCTAGCAGCCGGCTCCAGGACTAACCGGCTATAAAGTGAGTGACAGGAGAGGCAACTAATGAGAGCGACCTGATCAAGGTGTGGGGGCAGGGCAAGCTGGCACATCACACGCCCCCGCCTCTCATGGACCTCGAGGACTGTGGAGCGGTCATCACCCACCTGCTGGAAGCGTGGCCTCCCCAGCACGAACGGAGGTTCATCTGCCATGTCCTCCTCCGCCGCAGTGGCTTCAGGGAGCTGCAGTCCTGACTGGGATTCCCCGGCTGCTCCTGCCCTCATTCCCCGGCCGGTGCTGCTGTGTGACTGGGGGAGGAGCGGGCTGGCCAGAGCTGCTCAGCTGCTGTCCACAACGTGTGATGTCATACGCTTCCCCGGGGGGCGATGGGAGTTGTAGTCCTGGCAGCACCCCTAAGGATGCGGCGCCCCGGCCTCCTGCTTGGCCGCGGCAAGATCCGCTCCTTGGGAACTTGTCTACCCCGCAGCCGCACCCTGTGTGATAGACCTGCCGCTAAGGTTATCTCCTATATAATAGCCCATTGTGACCGTGTGGCTAACAGTGGGCATGGCGAAGTGATCTCTGACAGGGGAAGGATCTACCCTGGTGCTAACCCAATGAGAGCTCCTAGCCACACCCAGTGTTAGCCACACAGTCACTCTGGGCTATTATATAGAAGATATATACAGAGCCGGATTAAGGGTGGGGGGACATTACCCTGGGCCCCCCATTCCTGCTGTTCACTACAGGCCATTCGTGCAGTGCTGGCTTAACTGTAGAGGGTTTTTTTCAGTTTCTTTTTAAAGGGGGTATGGTCACAACTCTGTGATTAGGCCACACCCCCAAATACAGTATATGCACACACAGTATATATAAATAATTAACAAAGGATTTGGGTTAATTAATTCAAATTAAGTTCATATTAAAATCATGTCTCCTTTTTGTAAGTGTTTTTATATATAAACAGTATGGGTCAGTATAACTTGACTAGTTACTGCTGCTTTGAAAATGGGATGTGGTTACATTATTCTGCAGTGGCTATTCACTGAACTTTTTGGTGAATTGGAATGATTTGCTAATGAATTCACTGACCATGAGTCCCTGTAAGATATTTTTTGGGGCGCAACAATAGGCATGTATCTTTTTCTTCCTACTGGGAACAGTTTGACGGGAACTTTGGGATTAAAATATTACCATGTATTGCAGTGGCGTGCGGTGAGGTCAGTGGCTGGTGAGGCACTGCAGCCACAATGTCCGCTGAATCCCGCCGATGACCCCTACCGCAGCCAAGCTGATGCCTTCTACCGCCCCCAAGCCAATGCCTGCTACTGCCATCGCCCCTGATGCCTGCTACTGCTAAATGCTGCCACCACCGCTAATGGCCTACAAAATAGCCGCCATCAATTGCCCTTGCCGCCATTTCACATCTCAGTCCGATGCCACCAACGCCAGCAGCATGGCTGCTCACCAAACAGGCGGCTAATATGTTGTACATTTTTATAAAATAAAAAACAAATATTAGTGTTTGGGACTGGGGAGGGAGTGGAAGGAGCACATGAATGCAATTTTGTCCATTGCTGCAGTAATCCCGCGGGGTTGTGTCTATGTTACCTTCGTGCTCAGGACCTGGAAGTGACAAAACGAGAGGGCAGGAGAGAACTTCCGCCCTTACAGCACTTAAATGTTTTCTTCGTTCTCCGTTCGTTTGGGGTAATTATTTTTTTCTATGCAGCATTGAACCCTCCCGGGCTCGCTTCGCTCGCCGCGCTTTGTGCTCGGTGTCTCGCTTCGCTCGCCACTGTTTACTATTCCAAATAGATTGTGACATGGACCCAGGGGGTTATGGGAAAGGTCCTCTCCACGAAGGTAATCTAGACGCTACCAATCCACCGCGGGCAAACGTAAGAGTTGCGAGGGGGGGTTTCCGTGTGTGTTACACACACACATATAAATTCTCCTCCCACCATTTAACCCTAACACACACACCCCGTGCCCAGCCTACGTCTAACCTACCCCACCCCTGTAGCCTAACCCAAACCCTCCGCTGGTATACTGACTGTTGGGATCCCGACTGCAGGGATCTTGACCGCATCCCAGTATAGGTCTATTCCTAATTTGAACTGCAGAATGCAGCGTTCCCTACCACACTTTGACTGCGGACTGTCTCCACACCGCACACACACTTTCACTGCAGAATACACACACACTCGGACAGTCCCACATACATACACATTACACACACTCAGACTGCCCTCACACACACACACACACACACACACACACACACACACACACACACACACACACACACACACACACATACTGTGACTGCAGGCTGCCCCCCTCGCCCCATACACACTAGGACAGTGCTGGTCACACACACACACACACATACTGTGACTGCAGGCTGCCCCCATCCACCATACACACTAGGACAGTGCTGGTCACACACACACACACACACACACACACACACACACACACACACACTCTGTGACTGCAGGCTGCCCCCATCCACCATACACACTAGGACAGTGCTGGTCACACACACACACACACACACACACACACACACTCTGTGACTGCAGGCTGCCCCCCTCGCCCCATACACACTAGGACAGTGCTGGTCACACACACACACACACACACACACACACACTCTGTGACTGCAGGCTGCCCCCATCCACCATACACACTAGGACAGTGCTGGTCACACACACACACACACACACACACACACACACACACACACACACACTCTGTGACTGCAGGCTGCCCCCATCCACCATACACACTAGGACAGTGCTGGTCACACACACACACACACACACACACACACACACACACACACACACACACACACACTCTGTGACTGCAGGCTGCCCCCATCCCCCATACACACTAGGACAGTGGTGGTCACACACACACACACACACACACACACACACACACTGTGACTGCAGGCTGCCCCCATCCCCCATACACACTAGGACAGTGCTGATCACACACACAAACACACACTGTGACTGCAGGCTGCCCCCATCCACCATACACACTAGGACAGTGCTGGTCACACACACACACACACACACACACACACACACACACACACACACACACACACACACACACACTCTGTGACTGCAGGCTGCCCCCATCCCCCATACACACTAGGACAGTGGTGGTCACACACACACACACACACACACACACACACACACACACACACACACACACACTGTGACTGCAGGCTGCCCCCATCCCCCATACACACTAGGACAGTGCTGATCACACACACAAACACACACTGTGACTGCAGGCTGCCCCCATCCACCATACACACTAGGACAGTGCTGCTGATCACACACACACACACACACACACACACACACACACACACACACACACACACACTGTGACTGCAAGCTGTCCCACTCCCCCATACACACTAGGAAAGTGCTAGTCATACACACTGTGACTGCAGTCTGCCCCCCTCCCCCCACTCGTACTGCAGCTTAAACAATGTGTCTGCAGACTGTCTCCCCCCCCATTCCCAACACACAAACTCTGCCTGCCCACTCCCATTCTATAAGAGGAAGCTGGTACCTGTCTACTGGTGGCAGCTGTGCTGTCTCGAAGTCCGGAGTCTGGAGCTGAGGAGGATGGCAGCGGGCTGCCTGTTCCCTTGCTGCACTGCTTGGTACACAACACATGGGGGCTGGGAAGAGCAGCCGAGGACAGCTCACATTACAGCCCCAGCGTTCAGTGCCCAATCACATAAGATCAGGGACAGGGGCGTGCTTTCATATGAGCTGACAGCACGCCCCTGTCACAGAGGCACTGCTATTAGGTGCCGCTCTGGGGGTTTTTCTTCATGAGTTTTTGCTGCACAATGCTTGGCCCCGCCCCCCGCTTCCGGACCATTCACACTGACATCGGGAGGCACCAAGAGCAGTGCCTCCCACACACATTTTAAGACATGTTTCTACATAGTAAATTTATATAAATGCTAAAGGATTAACTATTAAAATAATACTAAGAAGATATTCTGTGTCATAAGTATCTTCTTAGTATTATTTTAATCATTATGACAGGGGAGGCACTGCCTCCCCTGCCTCCCCTGACTGCACGTCCCTGATGTATTGTATTCAAAGGCTCACTACTATGTGATCACATGATTATATGAACAATTTGGTTTGGCTCTCAGTTGCTATTTAATAGAGGCTTGTCCACACCCTCAGTGATTATTATACTGTATGAATGCGCATTATCATGTGTACCAGTTCTACTTTTATCTTTACCATGTTCTGAATACTGTGTTCACTGACAACCTGCTTAGACATAAACTAGTGGAAGCTATTTCTAGTTGTCAGGAGTTCGAATACTACTGCTTGCCGCTCTAAATAAACTTATCCTGCTCTCTGGAATTCTTTTCCAACAAAACTTCTGATTGGTCCGGCCCACTCTAACAGTACACTGCATTCTGGAGGAGTGGCTAACGTGCTGCTGGCGGGAAGTAAAAGGCTGCCTGTTGTCTACTATAAAGGTGGGTTGAAGGAGTAATTGGGGTCAGTCTGAGGTACCTGGATTGGAGCTGGACCTGTGCACAACGTTCCTGTGAGCCTGGCTGGAGAACCAAGTGCAGGCTAAGGCTGCTACATTTGGTTGGAAGCATGCTTAGCTGAGGGGAAATTCCATCCAGCCCAACCTGATGTGAACGGAGAGCTTCGGTTGTGGGTATACCCTCAGATGCAGTCCAGCGAGAGGATCCTCCTCACTACCCACCCTCAGGCACTAGTTAGTGGGATTAGCAGTGCTTCTATGGACCCAGTGTAAATTAAAGTGAAGGATGGCAGAGATTGTGATGCTCCCATCGCTCCACAATGTGGTGACAGCAAAGGCCGCCCCATTGTTGTGACAGCTGCCAAATTCTTCTCAAAAGGGGCCAGAGACTTGGAGCTACCCTGAGACACACTGCCCCCTGTATAAAGGACACTGGAAAGTTAACGGGTTAAAACTCCACCTGGCAGGTTTTAATACCACTCATGGCTAGAAAAGGGAACATTCAGTAACAGAAATATACATAGAAAGTGTTACATAACTTTGTCAAAGGTTCCTTGTGAAGCATACAGTTTAATCAGAGAATAAGGGTTTCAGTCTAATAAAAACCAATCATCTTTGTAAAAGTGAATTATTTATGTATGTTAACAAGTGTATTACTGACTTTAAGACCCAGCTTCATCACTTTTGCATGGAATTGTTTCTAGTGAACCAGAAGGGGCAAAGTTTGATGTAATTCAAAGCTACAGTATATGATTTGAAAATACTGCCCTCTCATATAAAGCATACCGTACATACTTATTACTTGTGTGATTATTGTACCTGGGGTCAGGAGCCCTTTACATCTCCACCTGGGGAGGAGGAAGAAGCACACCCACCCAACCATGAAATTGCTGCAGTATTCCTGATACTCCAAATCGATTCCACTTACCTGAATAATATTAGTTCTTATCACACAGAGGTGGAGCTGTCAGAGGAGAGTTAGATCTGTGTCATCAGTGTTGTGATGGTACTGAAGTCTGAATAAGCTAATTATTCCAAGAAACGTGTGTACAATAAGAACAGCAGAAGGCCAAGAACGATGTAGGACATGGGCTTTGAGTTCCACTATGCATATGTGAGGTAACATCTATGCACACAAGACTGACCCAGTGATGCTATAAGATACAGAAGCTCTTAGTGCTCTGGGAGACTCAGCAGAAGTTTGAAGTATTAAGGGATATGTGGTGAAAAGAAATAACACACTTATCACCATGAAGAGGCTTTTAATATTAAATATTCCCATTAGTCAACAAAGAATAGTTAAAATCATATATATTGCATGATACAGCAATCGTTAATGAAAGCAAAAATTCTAAATATAAATCTAGCCTCACTGCATCAGCACATTTTCCTTAGCAGACCGCTGTGAAGACTGAGGCACATGCATGGATGTTGTAGAAGAAAGATACCAATGCAGTTTCTTTTGCCATGTGTAATGTATAAAGCAATGTGAGGCTCAGTGGAGAAAGAGTTCTGAAATAAGATTTTTTTTTTAGTTACCATTTCATGGCTGAGATTTTCCCTCCTAATAAACTCCCAGGACTCTGGCCTCATCTGGAATCCATACTGTGCTGACAATCATTAGCGCTCTTGGCAGAATATCTGCATGGATCAATGCAATTCGAGGTTTTAATTTAATTCCATGGTGTTTGGAATGTTTTACTGCTAGAAAGATGGAAGTGTTAAATCATAACACCGAAATTATGTTTTAGATTTTGAACAGAGCTGTATAATTGTTTCAACATTTGGTCCACACACAAAATATATTTTTTAAAACATACTTTCACTCATTCAGGTATGGACCAGAGTTATTTTCTGTGAAACAAAAATGTAAATCATAGAGAACCAAGATTTCACACAGTCTTATGCTGTTACTGTACCATAAGTTACATTGACTGTAAGAGGGAAATAAGTGGCAAAAGACGTATGGGGAAAATATGGAAGATTGATTTTTCTCAGAAAAATTAAAATCAATTACATTTGGCAAAAGAAAGTGTATTAATTGTCCAAACTTTCAAATCTGTTTCTTTTTTTCATAATCAAGCAAACTGAGGCGATTTTGAACAATTTTTGACAATTTTTAAAAAGTCATTTGCTAGCAATATTCCCTAAATATTAATTTCAAATGCCTATTCTTTTTATCGGTGCTTCCAACATGTGTGCTAAATGTTAAGCTTCAATTAAATGAATAGAACTAGTGACATGAATCGAGCTATGTAGCATTGCTAAATGTTTTATCCAACTTTAGCAGAAATTAATTTAGTAGGACTTTATCAATCATAAGTGGCTAGCGTGGGAAACTACTTGTGATTGGCTGTTTGCAAGAAGGAATCCCATGGACTGCCTGCTGTAATGAGTTTGTTGCATCTTGTAATTAATGATCAAAAAATCTCCACTACTTTCATTGAGGCATTGGTGCCCCCCCAAACCTACTTTCGTTTGACACAATTCCCAACAAAATTTTTTTTTTTTTTTGCTTGAAGAGTTCCAACGATTTTAACCATACTAATGAACCTTGTGACCAATTATTCAAATCCTACAGATCCTGAATATGTGGGTCATTACTACAGTTTACACATATCCTCCACATATTTTCTCTAACTTCACATTCCTTTCCTCCTGACCCTGGTTCATCATTGCTGTGATGTGATACCATGCAACCCACCAAGAACCTTTGCAATCTGGTGGCAATAGATAGCACCGATCCTTGTGTGTAAATGCCTATTTCCCCATAGATTGTAAGCTGGCGAGCAGAGCCTTCCTACCTCTATGACTGTTTGTTATTACCCAGGTTTGTATTATCATCGTGTCCAGTTTAAAAGCGCAATGGAATTTGCAGTGCTATTTAAGAAACTGTTAATAAATAAATAAATAATAAAATAAATAAACAGATGAAGGTCATCTTGTATATTTAATTTAGATCTAACTATCACACTGACTGTATTGGAGGACATGGCATTTGAATATAGACTAAGAAGCCAGGGCTCAACCGCTATCCTGGTACCTCACAGACCATTGTCCACCCTCTCCTACAATCATACCTCACTGTGTATGCCCAACCTTATGCAATCTTGGAAGCGATACAGTGCTGGGCCTGGCAAGTACTCGGTGGGTAACAACCTGGGAATACCAGGTATTGTAGGATTCTCGACTGTTGGGTCACACTCAAGTGGAGTACCAATCTGCATATGGACCTTGCTGTATTCTTGCACTTATGCTTGCTATGTATGTTATATTTTCAACAGATGTTGACTGTGATCACCCACGATTCTCAAAAGCAGTAAAATAACAACTTTTAAAATGTTGGACTCTTTCCTTGTTTTAAAGCATATGAAATAAAAGTTAATTCTTACTAAATAAAAAATCTCTTGCCCTTGTCACTGGGACGAGAGTGCTCCCCTCCAGGTTTACTTTTTCCTCTTTTAACACTAATTATGAGTTTGTTGCAGGTAGAAAGAATGTGCCGTTAAGTTGTTCTGATTCTCTGCTCCATCTTTTTCCAGTTATTTCCTTGGTAAATTAATTTAACCAATATTTCCAAGTTTAAGCTATATGTATAAACTTAGTTAAACTAAATGGCTATTTAAGAGATTGGGAAAGCCCTATACATGGTTAAAAGTTTCCGCCCCCCTCATTCATTGGATTAGTTTTAAGGCAAATCATAATTTTTGTGGTCTGGGCATTTTGTCTATCTTCTCACTGCCATGTTGCTGGTAATTTAAATTAGGGTTGCTGGGTTTTTTTTTTTTAACAACTTGTGCATTCAATAAATACCAGTAGGTGCCATCCCCTACTGCGTTAATAAATATAAGCACTGTGAGTCTGCAGTGTTTATTGTCATTTGTGCAGAAACAAAAAAAGGTGTTAGATTTTTTTGTACACCTACTGCACTCAATAAAGTCCAGTCGGTGCCGTGTCTTACTGCATTAATAATTATACGAACTGAATTAATATGTATCATGACCAGTCAATAGAAAAGCAAGGGAAACAACCAAGTACTAGTGCTGTGGCTACTGCCAGTCATTATAGTACTATAACATCTCTTAAAGGTGGTCTGGGGGCAGAAAGTTTAGGAAAGGTCACCAAAATCAAAATCTTTCACAATGTTACAAAAGGGGTAGAGGTGTCACATTTAAAACCAACAAATCAGTGCTCCAAAAAGGAACGCTAAGGCTGAAGAACAAACTGTGTTCACAAATCCCTGAGGAGTGTCTATGGGTGTCCATGCTAGCTATGTGTGAGTCTGACTTTTCTTACACTATCCTCATAGAGAATCCTCCTTCACCTCCTTCCACCATATCTGCACCATCTGCAAATGTCGGGATGAGCAGTACAAGGAAAGATGGTGATGATGACTTAATTGAAATTGTGAATTCTAGCATAGAAGTGCAATAGGATGAGGGAGATATTTGCACTTGATCTGAGCCTAATGAGAATGCTGATGATGAGAGAGTTGATGAGGAGAATGTAGTTTGTGGTCCACCAGTGGCAGCAGTTCTTGCTCGTGATAGAAGAAAGTCATTGTCATGCCTGGGCGGGATCAGTACGTATTACCGCTGGACAGAATCCCGGCGGTTGGAATACCGACACCGGGATCCCGACTGGAACAATCCTGACAGGGGGGGGCGAGCACAACGCAGCCCCTTGCGGGCTCGCTGCACTCCCACGCTGCGGGCACGGTGCCTCGCCACACTCGGCACACTCATTTATTCTCCCTCTATGGGTGTCGTGGACACCCACAGAGGGAGAATATGTCGGGATTGTGCCAGTCAGGATCCTGGTGTCGATATTCCGACCACCGGGATTTCGTCCAGTGGGTCTTGACCGGTGGGTTTTGTCCTGTGGGTCTTGACCGCATCCCGCCTGGGCATAAGACCAAAAAAGCCACCTCTTGGGTGTAGAATTATTTTGACCCGAAATCTGACATCATTTGTAAGGTCAGAAATAAGAAAAGTACTGCGCTATAAGGTCAGCAGCTCCATTGAATTAAAACTAGTATAAATTATATATATAGAGCGCTTGGTGATATGTCAATATGTGTATAGCTAATGCTGAAAAGAAAAAATACAGGTTAAAACAACAATGGGTTAGTGGTGAACTCCAAAGTGCCCTGAAATGTTTAAGCTCTTTTGTGAAAAAAAATTTTTAAGTCCCGATCTCCAATAGTACCTCCGCACCGATAGTACTTTTTTAGACACGATGAAAAAGGTCAAGAAGCTGACCTTATAGCGCAGTACTTTTCTTATTTCTATAGTTATATCCAATTAAGCAACTGCAGCTGTAGTACACTATGGCCACACATATCACATACTCACAAAAAAGAAAAGACATTAATAAAAAAATTTCAGTCAATCCAAGCCAAGAAATTATTGAGGCAACAATTTGAGGATGAAAGATTTTGCGCCAAATTTCTGAAACTGGGAAAAAACTATACCCAGGAAGTCAAACAATGGTGGGAAGTCCACACTTTGAAAAAAATGCCTGGATAATAATCTCATCCTGGTGGTTTAAGGATTCAGAAAGATCCTACATTCGAACCATCGAATAGATTTTTTTTTACCAAATGGAATGAGGAATTGGATAAAAAATCTTATAAAAATTATTATTGAAGATAAACAAATGTCATTAGAACAGATCAACAAATCCATAAAGAGCACGGAGGAGGAATTCAAACCTCTACACAAAATGGAGGATTATCAAAACTTGATGACCTTGACGAATGATAAAATTGTGAAATTAGAAGAGAACATTGGCCCTCATTCCGAGTTGATCGGTCACAAGGCGAATTTAGCAGAGTTACACACGCTAAGCCTACGCCTACTGGGAGTGTATCTTAGCTTCTTAAAATTGCGACCGATGTAATCGCAATATTGCGATTACAAACTACTTTGCAGTTTCTGAGTAACTTCAACCTTACTCTGCCTGTGCGATCAGTTCAGTGCTTGTCGTTCCTGGTTTGACGTCACAAACACACCCAGCGTTCGCCCAGACACTCCTCCGTTTCTTCAGCCACTCCTGCGTTTTTTCCGGAAACGGTAGCGTTTTCATCCACACGCCCATAAAACGCTGTGTTTCCGCCCAGTAACACCCATTTCCTGTCAATCACATTACGATCGCCGGAGCGATGAAAAAGCCGTGAGTAAAAATACTATCTTCATTGTTAAATTACTTGGCGCAGTCGCAGTGCGAATATTGCGCATGCGTACTAAGCGGATTTTCATTGCGATGCGATGAAAAATACCGAGCGAACGACTCGGAATGAGGGCCATTATACAGACAAAACAGAAAAAATTCCAATGTGACATTGGAGAACACACAACAATACTTAATAACTCCAACAAAAGGAGAACCACAAACTGGAGAAATACACCAGAACAGGAACAAGGACACTAAAAACAAACACGACAAGACCGCCCCTATAGGAGACAAGAAAATTACAACAATAAAAAATATCAATATAATCAGGTGACTTTTAGAGAACCACTCATAAAAAATACCCCCACCCATACAGCCAAATACCGACAGTATCAACCATATAATAACAAGTTTGTTTCATATCAGAATCAACGACATCAGAATCAATATAAAGTAATAAAAGAGTCATACAAGGCTGGACAACGAATAGCCAGAACAGAAGGAAAAAAAATAATTCCAACACCTTTTGGAAAATATAGAAACACATAAAAACCATCAAAGAAACCCCAGGAAAAACGAGTTTTATGGTAAGAACTTACCGTTGTTAAAACTCTTTCTGCGAGGTACACTGGGCTCCACAAGGATGGACAATGGGGTGTAGAGTAGGATCTTGATCCGAGGCACCAACAGGCTCAAAGCTTTGACTGTTCCTAGAATGCACAGCGCTGCCTCCTCTATAACCCCGCCTCCCTGCACAGGAGCTCAGTTTTTAGTTAACCAGCCCAATGCAGTAGCAGGAAAAGAGACGACAATGGTTAGTAGCTACATACACCACACGCTCACGACAGGAGAAGTGTCAGGGCTAATGCCATACCAACCCAAAGAAGCTAAGTGCGTCAGGGTGGGCGCCTTGTGGAGCCCAGTGTACCTCGCAGAAAGAGTTTTAACAACGGTACGTTCTTACCATAAAACTCATTTTCTGTGCGTGGTACACTGGGCTCCACAAGGATGGACAATGGGGATGTCCTAAAGCAGTTCCTTATGGGAGGGGACGCACTGTAGCGGGCACAAGAACCCGACGTCCAAAGGAAGCATCCTGGGAAGCGGCAGTATCGAAGGCATAGAACCTTATGAACGTGTTCACAGAGGACCACGTAACCGCCTTGCACAATTGGTCAAGGGTCGCACCACGTTGGGCCGCCCAAGAAGGTCCAACAGACCGAGTAGAATGGGCCGTAATGTGATCAGGAGCTGACAGACCAGCCTTCACATAAGCATGTGCAATCACCATTCTAATCCACCTGGCCAGGGTCTGCTTGTGAGCAGGCCAGCCACGTTTGTGAAATCCAAACAAAACAAAGAGAGAATCAGATTTTCGAATAGAAGCAGTTCTCTTCAAATAGATACGGAGAGCCCGTACCACATCCAAAGACCGCTCTTTGGAAGACAAGTCAGGAGAGACAAACGCCGGAACCACAATCTCCTGATTAAGGTGGAACGAGGAAACCACCTTCGGTAAATAATCGGGACGAGTCCGAAGTATCGCCCGGTCACGGTGAAAAATCAGATATGGGGAACTACAGGAAAGGGCACCCAAATACGACACTCTTCTAGCAGAGGCAATAGCCAGCAAGAACACCACCTTAAGGGAAAGCCACTTAAGATCAGCTGAGCTAAGGGGTTCAAACGGAGGCTCCTGCAACGCCTCCAAAACCACCGACAAGTCTCAAGGAGCCACAGGCGGGACATAGGGAGGTTGGATACGCAACACACCCTGAGTGAAAGTATGAACATCAGGTAAAGTCGCAATTTTTCTCTGAAACCACACCGACAAGGCAGAAATATGAACCTTGAGGGAGGCCAGACGCAGGCCTAAATCCAGGCCCTGCTGCAGAAAAGCCAAAAGTTTGTCTGTACTAAACTTGGAAGCGTCATAATTGTTAGATGCGCACCAAACAAAGTAGGAATGCCAGACCCTATGGTAAATCCGGGCAGAAGCCGGTTTCTGGGCCTGCAACATAGTTTTAATGACCTCCTCAGAAAAACCCTTAGCCCTCAAGACAGAAGCTTCAAGAGCCACACCGTCAAAGACAGCCGAGCTAGGTCCTGGTAGACACAGGCAGGGGCAAACGCAGGATTTACTCAGGGGGGTTTCCATGGGTGTGTGTGTATGTGTATATATATATATATATATATATATATATATATATAAGATAATGTAATGGGCGGCACTCCAAAGGATTTTCAATAAATGCAACAGCTCACCAGGCCGATTAGCGTTTCAATGTTTCAGGTGTCTTTATTCACACCTTTCGTCAGGATGTAATTTGTTCTGAAGAAGGGGAGCACGTCCCCGAAACATTAACCTCACAATGCACGTTTGTGTTTGGATACAAGTCTCCTAGTGCAGCCTCTTTTGTTCATAGCTGAAAAGTAGGGGTACATTCCCTAGTTGAGGGCACAGGAGCAGGTGAGCCCCGATTGGGCTGCAGGAGTGCCGGAGCATTGGTGACTATATATATATATATATATATATATATATTTATTTTATATATATATATATATATATATATATATACATACATACATACAGTACATACATACACGAGATACATGGACCGGCACTCCCTTACTTGTTTGCATGGGATCTATTTCTCTCTCTCTCTCTCTATATATATATACATATATAAAGTATATATATACATATACATATACTGTATACTGTATATGTATGTATACACACATACACTTGCAAATACACTAGTTACCCTCTCTTTCCCAGATCCAAATGCTGGTGAGCAAGTTGTGCAATCAGTGTACTTACTGTTCTGTACGTGTGGTGGTGGCTGCTGGTGAGCGGAGAGGTACACGCTGGGGCAGTGTGAAGATGGAGGGAGCTGCTGTGGCTGAGCATGCGCAGCCAGCAGCTCCCACCGGACATTCTCTTTGCAGAGAGCTACACTACTGCTCTCTGCTACTGTAGCAGCTCCGCGGTCGCGATCGCAGCTTTTACTGAGACGGAGGCACTGCTGTCTCAAAAATATAAAGTTTAGCTGATCAGGGGGGGTTTCCAGGTACTCGGAAAACCCCCCTGCGTGCGCCACTGACAGGGGCCCTGAACGAGGAGGTCTAGGCATTGTGGAAGTAGAATTGGACGCTCTGATGATAGGCCCTGCAGGTCTGGGAACCAGTGCCGTCTGGGCCACGCTGGAGCTATGAGAAGCAGAATTCCTTTTTCTTGCTTGAACTTCCGAATTACCCTGGGCAGGAGTGACACTGGAGGGAACACGTATGGCAGCCGAAACCTCCACGGCATCGCCAGCACATCCACAAATGCTGCTTGAGGATCCCTTGTTCGTGCTCCGAAGACCAGAACCTTGTGATTGTGTTGAGACGCCATCAGATCTACGTCTGGAAGACCCCACTTTTCCACTAGGAGTTGAAACACTTCTGGATGGAGGCCCCACTCAACGGCATGCACGTCCTGACGACTGAGAAAGTCCACTTCTCAATTCAGGACTCGCGGAATGAAGATTGCCGATATGGCCGGTAGATGGCGTTCCGCCCAATGTAGAATCCGTGAGACTTCCTTCATTGCCAGACAGCTTCGAGTGCCGCCTTGATGATTTATGTAAGCTAGTGTGGTGGCGTTGTCCGACTGCACTTGAACAAGACGGTTGTGAATTAAATGCTGGGCTAGGTTCAATGCATTGAAGACCGCCCACAATTCCAGAATGTTGATTGAGAGGAGGGACTCCTCCTTGGTCCACCGACCCTGAAGGGAGTGTTGCTCCAGCACCGCACCCCAACCTCTTAGACTGGCATCTGTCATCAACAGGACCCAGTTGGATATCCAGAAGGGACGGCCTCTGCACAATTGTTTGTCCTGGAGCCACCAGAGCAGCGACAGACGGACCTCCGGAGTCAAAGAGATCATATGAGACCTGATCCGGTGAGGCAGGCCGTCCCACTTGGCTAGAATAAGCCTCTGGAGGGGGCGAGAATGGAATTGAGCATACTCCACCATGTCGAATGCTGATACCATGAGGCCCAGCACCTGCATCGCCGAATGTATCGACACTTGCGGACGAGAAAGGAAGCAACGAGTCCTGTCCTGAAGCTTAAGGACTTTCTCCTGACACAAGAACAACCTCTGGTTGTGAGTATCCAATAGCGCTCCCAGATGCACCATGCTCTGATCAGGGATCAGGGAGGATTTCTTCCAGTTGATGAGCCACCCGTGGGCTTGTAGAAACCGGACCGTCATATCCAGATGACGTAGGAGAAGTTCTGGGGAATTTGCCAGGATTAACAAGTCGTCCAGATACGGCAGTATCCTGACCCCTTGATGGCGATGTACCACCGTCATCACCGCCATTACTTTGGTGAAGACTCGCTGAGCCATTGTTAAACCAAAAGGTAACACCCAAAACTGGTAATGGAGGTTGCCAATAGCAAACCTCAGGTATTGCTGGTGTGACGCTGCTATAGGAATATGCAGGTAAGCATCCTGTATGTCCAGGGAGACCATGTAGTCCCCAGGTTCCAAAGCCAGAACTATAGAGCGAAGGGTTTCCATACGGAACTTGGAAACATTCACAAACTTGTTCAATGCCTTGAGGTTGAGAATGAGCCGGGAGGACCTATTTGGTTTCGGGACTAGAAACAGCGGAGAATAGTACCCCCGGACCCTCTGTGCAAGAGGCACCTGTACTATGACTCCTGTATCCAGGAGGGTCTGTACCACCGAATGCAGAGTGTTTGCCTTTGTCTGGTCCGATGGGACGTCTGTCTGGCAAAATCGATGAGGGGATCTGTTTTTGAATGCAATGGCGTAACCACGAGTGACGACTTCCCATACCCAGGCATCTGGAGTGGTGTTCAACCATTCCTGGGTATACCCTAGAAGCCGTCCCCCCACCCTGGGATCCCCCAGGGGGAGGCCCGCCCCATTATGCGGCAGGCTTATCGGCCTTGGAACCTGGCTGACGGGCAGCCCAGGCTCTTTTTGGCTTCGGCATACCAGGTTTGGAAGTGCGGGCCTGCTTGTTGTATGCCTGACCTTTTGCTTTACATGAAGGACGAATGGGGCGAAAGGAAGTACCTTTAGCCTTCGACACAGAAGGAGCGGTACTTGGCAGACAGGCAGTTTTGGCAGTAGCCAAGTCAGCTACTATCTTATTTAAGTCCTCCCCAAACAGAATATCTCCCTTGAAAGGGAGTACCTCCAGGGTTTTCCTAGAGTCCAGATCCACAGACCAGGATCTCAGCCACAATATCCGGCGAGCCAGGATTGACGTAGTAGAGGCCTTGGCTGCTTGGATACAGGCATCAGAAGTCGCCTCTTTAATATAGTGAGAAGCTGTGACAATATATGACAAGCATTGTCTAGCATGGTCAGAGGAGATTTCAGCTTCTAACTCCAAGGCCCATGCTTCAATAGCCTCTGCAGCCCATGTTGCTGCAATAGTGGGCCTTTGTGCAGCACCCTTGAGGGTGTAAATCGCATTGAGACAACCCTCCACACGTTTATCCGTAGGCTCTTTTAGAGACGTGACGGTAGTGACAGGCAGAGCTGAGGAAACCACCATCCTAGCCACATGTGAGTCTACTGGAGGAGGCGTTTCCCAATTCTTAGACAGCTCTGGCGTGTGGGGATAGCGAGCCAGCATCTTTTTTTTGAGGCACAAACTTCGTACCCGGGTTTTCCCAGGGTTCCTGACGTATATCCACTAGGTGATCAGAGTGAGGTAAAACTTGTTTAACCACCTTCTGACACTTGAACCTCTCAGGTTTCTGAGGAGGGACGGATGGCTCGGGATCATCCGTAATCTGTAGAATTAACTTAATAGCCTCCAAAAGATCAGGAGCATCCACATGTGAACTGCCCTCCCCATCAGCCGTATCTGAGTCAGAACCTGTGAGGTCAGTGTAAGTGCCGTCTTCATCAGATGAGGTGTCAGTGACAGCAGTGGATTGTGAGGAGACAAGCACTCGCTTAGAGGACCCCTTGGACTTAGGTGAGCGATGTTTAGACTTTTTAGTAGTCAGGGACTGGTTCAACTTCTTCAATTGAGCAGATAAATCATCCGCCCACGGCGGGTTAGCTGCAGGGACCACATACGGTTGTACCGGCATTGGGGGTCCCATAGGGGGTGTTAGTTTATGAACTAGCGTATGCAGAAGCATGGAAAAAGCGTCCCACAGTGGGTCATTATGTGCCTCCGTTGCCACAGTCCCACTGGGGGGCAAGGAGCCCCCAGAACTAGCTGCTATATTCCCCTCATAGGGATCTGTAGCTTCAGCAACACCGGCAGTGTGTTCAGCCCCAGAACCGTTACCCTCAGAAGCAGACATGATTTAACTTGCAGTATCAGGTAACACAGTACAATTGGCAGCAGCACAATACCTCTTACCCAAACCCCTGTGCAGTGTAGTCAGCACTAGCAGAGATAAAGGAGAGATATGGTGACTAAATCACAGAGAAAAATACGTATTAAAGTATATCTTTGTGAAAATCCTATATCAATATAAAACCTGACGCACCAAGCCCCCTCAGGTTATACAATATAAAGATAGCAGGTTGAGTGAAAGACACAAAATGGACACCACTCAGCTATCTAATGCACACACAGATAATCACAGTTTGTACAATGCAGAGGTTATTACTAACAATAATACTGCACTGGACTAGCTTATATATATAGCTATATAGTCAATAGATATAACACTATACACAGTAAGAACTGGATGTATATCACAGGTTAATTGTACTAGAAAACACTGACTAAATGCACTCTTTCTTAACTAGCACTGTCTAAATAGGCAGGTAGAATACTTAAGTGACACTATTTTTGGGGACTAACCCCATAGGAAATTCCTTTTTGGAGCACTCTTTTAATAAAAAATGAATAAAGATATGATGTATAAAGTTAAAACGTAACTTTTATTTCTTACCAAGATAATATAAATGGGGAAAAAAAATAATTTCTGAGAAAAACTGATGGGATTATGCATCACTGTTTGTCCTCATGAACACAATATTTGGAGGGGGACAAAATTAAGAAGCTGTTTAAACCTATGTGTATGATACACCCCGCCGTTGGTTCAAATCTATAGGATCATGCAGTAGTGTCTGCCCTCAAAAAACAGGAGAAAAATCTGTGGAGGGGGACATAATTATAGAAATTGTGCATGATGCTCACAAAAAATGCAAGCCTGCAACAATGTAACAATGTCATTACGTATTACTGTGTAGCAAATTCCAACATTTTGTAACAGTTTCTTGAATGTGACTCAGAGAACAGGGAGAGTGAATTTATGCCATTCAAGTAATACTGTTGTACGCATTCAGTAACACGGTCCAGTTGTATAGCTGGGATTTAAATTGTTCCTAATTTGGAACGTATTTTATTCTTATTATTTCTTTCTATGAGAAGGGATGCAGTCACATGCATTTAATACTTACCTCAGTTGCTTTGGGTCTATTGCCATATGTTCATTTTCTTCTTATTATTTTTCTCAGAAATTATGTTTTTCCCCATTTATATTATCTTGGTAAGAAATAAAAGTTACGTTTTAACTTTATACATCATATCTTTATTCATTTTTTATTAAAAGAGTGCTCCAAAAAGGAATTTCCTATGGGGTTAGTCCCCAAAAATAGTGTCTCCGTGACGTCTCTTCATAAATTCCAGGAGCACCTCCAGTCCAAGTACTTACCGAGGATTTGCCTTTGATGTATGCTAGCTGGTTCCTATTCCAAATTATTTATATTTAATATAAAAATTTTTTTTACTAGTCTGGTGCAGGATCAAACTCTAGTTTTAGTAGAATACTTAAGTGTCATGTAAAGTCACAGCACTGACAACCAGGCGGCTTTACACAGGAGGATTTGCCCAAGCAGTCCCAAGAACAGTGAAGCTGAGGGATAATGGCGCCCCAACACTGACAGGGAGTGAGGGAGAGACAGATATGCAGCTCCAGGGTGGGAACATTTGTGGGAAATGGCGCCCTGGGGCTGGGGGTGGGGCTTCTGGTCTAAGCCTTATCCCCCTGCTGGCAAAACCACCGGGTACTGTGGGCTACTGAAAATGGTTTAGAGAGAAAACCTGACCTGCACCCATGCCCTGGTGATCTAGTGGGATCACCTGTACTGCCACAGTGTCCAACGCCAGCGCGCGCAACCCGCCTCCCACTGACCGCGCTGGATCGCGATAAAGACCGGGTCCCGCAAGCGGGACCCACTCACCACCTCCCGAAGCACAGCCACGTGAGAGCCACCGTCGTGTTTGCCTGACGTGAAGAAAACCGGAGCCTCCTGCTGTAGTTACCCGGCAACCAGGGCTAGGGAGTGTACAGCGCTGCTGGGGAGAGCTGTAGCTGCAGCGGTGAATGTCTTCTGACATTTAACACCGCTGCTGCCCTTTAAGTCTTCACTTTTTCTTCATAAAAAAACTCTTCTTATGGCTGCATGGAGCAGTCCATCTGTTAATTGCCTGCTTACTGCAACACCAACTACAAAACTGAGCTCCTGTGCAGGGAGGCAGGGTTATAGAGGAGGCGGCGCTGTGCATTCTGGGAACAGTCAAAGCTTTGAGCCTGTTGGTGCCTCGGATCAAGATCCTACTCTACACCCCATTGTCCATCCTTGTGGAGCCCAGTGTACCCCGCAGCAGAAAGAAGCATTATAGATGATCAGGAAGACTTTGAGGAAAACGAGGAAGATTTTTTTATACCTTGTCTGGGGAGATGGTAAACCACCGGAGAAAGAAACTCCATGCAAAAGAATGAAAACACACGAGCCAAAAACAAGAGAGGAATGTGAGGCGGCAAGAAGAAAAACAAACTACAAGCCAACCTAGAAGAATAGGAAGAAGATAAAGATACAACTATCTTTAATTTAAGTGAGAAGCAACTCACAGAAGAACAAACAAGCCTACTAAAGAAAGGTCTGAAATTTGCTCCCCCACTCAACACTAAACAAGTTTAATGTATTCATTGACATACAGAAATTCATACGTAAACTTTGCATTAAAAAAATCTTCAATAAAGAACAGGGAATGGACCAAATAGAGAAACAGACGGAATATGAACACACCAACTATAAACCTAACTCAACATTATATCCAGCACACATAAAAGGACCACATCTGGAGACCTTCCAGAAAGCAGTAGAAGAAGTAAGGACCTTATATAACAATAGAAAACCACACTATAACCTCACAAAAAAAGAAAAAATTGCACTTAAGGAATTAAAACAAGATACAAACATTGTTATAAAACCCACAGACAAAGGCAGAGGCCTCGTCATATTAGACAAATTGAAATATGACAGAGAAGCACAGAAATTGCTATCAGATACATTCACCTACAAGAAACTGCCTTCAGATCCAACAAAAAGATTCCAAGAACAACTGATCAGACAGATGGACTAGGGATTAGAAATGGGTATAGTCACAAAAAAGAGTACGACTACATTAATATAAAAAATCCCCAAATTCCCACTTTTTACCACCTCCCCATAATTCATAAGGACATCAAGGGGCCCCCAGGTCGCCCGATAATATTAGGAATTGGATCACTTACCGCCAATCTATCGCATTACATAGACTACTATCTACAACCGATAGTACAAAAACAGAAAAGTTATTTGAAGGACACTCTGCATACCTTGCAAATTTTAGGAGATCTCAAATGGGAGGAGTCATATTTCATCTGTACAAGTGACGTCAAGTACCTTTACACGTGCATTCAACATAGATTGGGATGCGAGTACACAAGACATTATCTTACCACACAAACCGACATTCCCAGTAGGCAGATAAATTTCATTATGGAACAAATAGAATTCATCCTTTACAATAATTATTTTTGGTACGGAGGTGACTTTTTCCTACAAGTGAAAGGGAAAGCGATGGGGACATCTTTCACACCAGCATACGCAAATCTTTTTGTTGCATAGTGGGAAGACAATCATATTTGGAATAACAACAAATTTCTGAAAAAACATCCTATGTTGGTACAGGTACATTGACGATCTGTTGTTTGTCTGGACAGAACCACAAATAGAACTTGAGGAATTCATAACATATATGAATATGAACAATATCGGTCTAGAATTCACCACCATTGTCAGTAAAGAAAGAGCCATCTTTCTAGATTTAGAAATCAATGTGGATAAAGAAGAGATTATCATGAAAACATACACTAAAGAAGTAGATGGAAATAACATTCTCCCATACAGCAGTAACCACCATAACCAATGGCTGAGGAACATCCCAGAGGGTCAATTAAGAAGAATCAGGAGAAACTGCACACAGAAAGAGATGTATGAAGCACAAAGCATGGAAATGAAGAAAACATTTCTAAAGAAAGGCTATAAAGTAGAACACATTCAAACAGAAATTGAGAAAGTGGCACACCTTGACAGAAAAGAAATGTTAAAATATAAAGAAAAAATAACCGATAACAGCAAAATACAAACTTCTTTTATTACCCAATACAGTTCACACCATAAGGTAATTGAAAATATTATCAAAAGAAATTGGCACATACTAATGTTGGATGAAAATCTCAAAATCATCATTTCCCATAATACAAAAGTGATCTACAGGTGTGCAAAAAATTTGAGACAAGAACTGATGCACAATTCCCTTGCAATGGAGAACCCTCAGAAGGCAAAGGTAAACAATGGATTCCATGCATGTTTAACATGCTTGGGATGCAAAAAAATCAGGAAAGAAAACAACTCAACCTACAACATAATTTAAATCAAATCAAACCAAAGAAAATGATCAAATAAAACAACAGATGTCATGCGCAACAGAGGGCGTCATATATCTACTGGAGTGCCCATGTGGCAAACAGTACGTAGGGCAAACAGAAAGAAAACTAAAAAAAGTATAGCAGAACATGTGTACAAAATCAAATGAATGTTGGACACCCATAGTGTGTCCCAACACTATGCAGAACAACAGGGAAGAAACCCAGATGGCCTAAAATGTATGGCTATACAAAAAGTGAATACCAGCTGGCGAGGAGGGGACATATCAACGGAATTAAAAAAAGTTGAAACAAAATGATTTACGAACTAAAAACCTTAAAACCCCATGGCCTTAACATTGACATCAACTTAAATATCTTTCTCTAAATACATTTACATATATTCTCTCTTTTTTTATAGCATTTCCCATTTATGTTACACCTCACACACGTCTATATAAACATAGTCCAATTCTGAAAAAGGTGCTTGCCGCCTTTTTAAAGAAGTTTCTGTAGGTAACTTCCGTTTTTAACAGCCATTTTTAAATAAAGTTTTTTAAACAAGGAGGGATAAAAGAGATCTCCCTAACATTCAGTATCCTGGATGAAACACACTGATCATGAAAATGCTGTCATCGCGTCACCCGGAAGTGACGCTCCACGGCGTCTCACCAACTTCTGGCCAGGAAGGAGAGATGCCGTCCACCACAAACACATGGACCGCTATGAGATCCAAGACCAGAGGACAGATAGAATACCTGCCGGGGACCTTTTTCATTGTGTCTGGAAAAGTACTATCGGTGCGGAGGTACTATTGGAGAGCGGGACTTAAACATTTTTTCACAAAAGAGCTTAAACATTTCAGGGAACTTTGGAGTTCATCACTAACCCATTGTTGTTTTAACCTGTAATTTTTCTTTTCAGCATTAGCTATACACATATTGACATATCACCAAGCGCTCCATATATATCATTTATAACATTTGTAAGGTCATCTGTTCCATTTGTAATGCCAAAGTTATTAGAAGGAATGTTAAAAATCTAGGTACCTCCTCCCTGTTACCTACTGTAATTTGCAGTGAGTTCATTAAATTTATTTTACAAAATTATAATTATTTACAAAATAATATCAAGCAGTCCAATATCGGCTACCAGCAGTTGTGACCAGTCCATGCAATCTCCACCACCAACATCCTCATCATCAATCTCCTTATTAGTGATCAGAGGTAGTCCTTCCAAAAATATTTATTGTGGGGGCCCAAACAAACCAAGCACTTCAGCTACAAAATGGCAGTCCCTATTGCTGAAGTACTTGGTTTGTTAAACTGTGCATGTCCTTTTTAATATCCAAAGTAAGGGTGGGTAGGAGGGCCCAAGGAAAATTCAATCTTTTCACTATTTTCTTTGCTGACACTGCTCTGTGGAAGTGTTTCATAGATGTGCTTTAAACTGCTGTATGTTTGTGACACTACTCTGGTGCTTAGTAATTAGCCATCTCGCTGCTACCTTTGTCCAATATTGATGAAAACAATATTATAAGCTGTGAGGTGGTCAAAATTTAACTTGAAATTACTGGAAATGAATGTTATTAAGGTTAATAATACTGTAGGAACAAAAAAAATGGCAAATTTATATCATTTAAGCTGTTTTTTTAATACATTTTTGAAGAAAGAAATATAGATCCAAAACCAAAACTGTGTAGGCAGTTCTGACAAAACCAAAAACCAAAACATGATATCAAATTAGAACCAAAAGATGTGGGTCAGCGCATATCTGTGATACAAATGATTATAATAATACAAAGAAGATATTAATAATATCTTCTTTATATTTTCATATCATTTTATAGTAAAAACTCTGGAGTATTCTGGATAACAACTGGAGAAGCTTTGCCTCACCTGCATCACCTGACTGCACATCATTGCTAAACTCCATTTGTTTACTCCTTCTTTGGGCTCTTCCTGTGATTTTCATCTCCCTTGACCTGTCTTTTCCCACATCTGTGCTATCTAAATGTTTCTCCATTTTTTGCTTTCCCACTCTTCAACCCAACCTAATTTTCTTCAGCACCTCCTTATCACATGCTACCATGCCTGGAACCAAAATGAAAATGTATTCAATGACATCTTAATACTCTCCACCAAATCCACTTATCATTTTTGATGATACTACTAGTATCTCTTATAATAACTTTGAGATCATGCTGCTGATCTGGCTGATTCTTTCTAAAACAAGACCCTCACATCTGCCATAGACCAGACAGGTCCGCCACCACATACAGTCTCCAACAATCCAATACTCAATCAGAGATCTTGAAACACACCTTAAACCTGCAAAAGTGTTCCCACTACTGAGCTCCACTGAAGGAATATAATTTCAAAGCTGACACCCACTTTCTAATTGAATATTTTCTTCTTAATATTGAAATAATTCTGTCATGTACCAGGTTCTCCTATCCACAAATTAATTTATTACATATAAACCTATTTTCTAAATTTTACAAATCTGCTGTAATGATTATTTTGGTACCCAAAAGGAAACTTGAGTATCAGTGAGTGACTGTTTAAATGGTTTCTGGTGTCTGTCAGATGCCAGATTGAAAGAAGGCATTTTTGCTGGACCAGACATTTGAAAACTCCTAACAGACAAAACATTTTTATTAAATTAAATTGTTGAAAGAGAGGCTTGGAATGCTTCTAAGAAGGTTGTAAATAAATTCATGTGACTCTTCTAAATCATAGCTAAAAGCAAGTACTGGAACATATGCTAGAGAAATGCATTTCCTGAATGATTACTTGAAATACTTTTCTAAATATCTTGGAGCTGTTAGTGAATAGCAAGAAGACAAATGTGATGGATTGACAATACCGGGGAAGATGGATCATCAACAAAATGGGAGATACTGTTGAATGGTACTGTGCACAGAGAAGACTTGCAAGTAGTGTATAGAAGAAAGAGTATCAAAAGAAGTTTGAATGGATAAAATAAAGGTAGTATACGGACTTGTAAATGCAAGTAATTGTAACATTTGTGGGGGGGTTTTGTACACCAAAATATTTTTTTACTCCTGGTAATAAAGTTAAAATTTTACCAGAATATTCTTGAATATGATAATTTCCCATATTCTCACATCCATTTTGAGAAAAATACTTGTCTTAGAAAGAAAAATCATATTTATTTTTGAAATCAGCACAGCAAATACCTTTAGAGTCACTCAGACAATTTTCAAAATTTACATGCCTGTGTAATCTACCTATAGCAAAGTCTAATGATTATACCTCAATTCTCATCCTCTTGGACCTCGATTCTGCTTTGATGCTATTGATCTTCCTCTTCTCTTGCACATCGCTCCACTACTTATTCTTGTTATTAAACCACTCCTTTACAAACTCTACCTCTGACACATCATTCAATCCACTGCCATTATCTTTGAGGTTTCATAAATCTCTATTCCTGAGCCTTCTGCTTTTCTTCCTATACACCTCTCCTTATTGCTAAGAAATTTGTTTATATTACCCCCAGCATTACTTCTATGCAGATGGCAGAAAAATATACCTCTTCTCCTCTTATATATTCCCTACAATACTATCATGCACAACTCAAAATGTTGATAAAAAAAAAGCTTTTTATTAATCAGCTCCTAACTGCCATGTTGCAGGCTTGGTTTGTAAAAAATGACAGGAGCTGGTTGGTTGGTTGGTTGGTTGGTTGGTTGGTTGGTTGGTTGGTACTTTATCACTCTTTGGACGAGATTCAATTGATATATTATGCCCGATTTCTCATATTAAATGACGGGAGATCGCAGGACAATATACAATTGTCCTCTGTTATCACCCCTATCGCTCCCATAGCAGTCAGATTTAGCCATGTAAAATGACTAAACCTGGCAAAAGTCTTGGGTGCGATCGCGAAAAGTTCAGTTTGGGTGCCCAAATGGGTCACTTTTCATGCATTTCAGCTCACCACCCCTGGGGGTAGCTGAAATGCTGATGACACGCCTGTCAGCAGCAACATTTGAATAGCTGCTGGTGGGTGCAATAAGGGCTAGGAGGGGGCGGCAACATTTGAATTTCGCCCTTTATCACTCTCCACTTTATCACTTTTTTAAGGCTTAATACATTTGGGCCTTTATTTCTGTACACTGTATCACTCTTAGTACAGCTGCCCCAAAGTACCAGCTAACCAGCTCCTGTAATTTTTCAAATACAGCCTGTAAAATGATAGCTAGGGGCTAATTGATTTGTACTTTATCTCTCTCCAACCTTTGACTAACCCCACCCCACCCACCCCTCCAGTAACATACAGTTAGTTGTTTCACTATATATTGTGAGCTAAATATTATACTCATAGGTATTGGCTCTATTACAGTATACAAAAGCACATATTGCTCTGTAAAGCTCATAGAGGCTAAGGCAATGTCATTATGGGGGAGAAGCAGTATCACCACCATTATGTATGCTGATACCGCTTCTCCCCCATGTATGAAAGAGAAGATGTGTGCTTAGTGACAGGGGCGCTATGCCTATCTATGCCTGTCTATACCAGCACTGCTATCTACAAGATAGCATGCCAATATTGTGGGCAATGTATGAACAGTCAGCGTAATGTGTAACAGGGGACTCTACCTGCCATACTGTGTAATAGGTGACTCTACCTGCCATACTGTGCAAAAGGTGATGCTACCTGCTATAATGTGTAAAAGGGGACTCTACCTGCCGTACTGTGTAAAAAGGGACTCTACCTGCCGTACTTGGTAAAAGGGGACTCTACCTGCCATAATGTGTAAAAGGGGGCTCTACCTGCAGTCATATGTTAAAGGTTACTCTACCTGCTATAATGTGTAAAAGGGGACTCTACCTGCTATACTGTGTAAAAGGGGACTCTACCTGCCATAATATGTAAAAGGTGCCTGTACCTACTGTAATGTGTAAAAGGGTACTCTACATGCCGCAATGTGTAAAAGGTGACTCTTTCTGGCGTAATGTGTGAAAGGTGGCTCTACCTGTCATACTGTGTAAAAGGAGACTCAACCTGGAGTCATGTAGAAGGTGACTCTACCTGCTGTAATGTGTAAAAGGTGACTCTACCTGCTGTAATGTGTAAAGGGGACTCTACCTGCCATATTGTGTAAAAGGGGGCTGTACCTGGCATTCTGTGTAAAAGGGGGCTCTACCTGGAATAATGTGTGAAAGGGGTTCTACCTGGAGTAATGTATAAAAGGGGATCTACCTGCTGTAATGTGTAAAAGGCGACTATACTTGCCGTAATGTGTAAAAGGTGACTCTACCTGCTGAAATATGTAAAATGGGACTCTACCTGCCGTAATGTGTAAAAGGGGGCTGTACCTGCCATTATGTGTGACAGGGGCTTTACCTGGCATAATGTGTAAAAGGGGGCTCTACCTGGAATAATGTGTGAAAGGGGTTCTACCTGGAGTAATGTGTAAAAGGGGATCTACCTGCTGTAATGTGTAAAAGGGGACTATACTTGCCGTAATGTGTAAAAGGTGACTCTACCTGCTGAAATATGTAAAATGGGACTCTACCTGCTGTAATGTGTAAAAGGGGGCTGTACTTGCCATTATGTGTGACAGGGGCTTTACCTGGAATAATGTGTGAAAGGGGTTCTACCTTGAGTAATGTGTAAAAAGGGGCTCTAACTGGTGTATAGTGTGTAAGTGGCGCTACTTTGAATAATGATGACTACTGTGCAGAGTAATAATAATTGGTATTATTTTGTGAACACGCCCTTTTCCCATGAAGTCCCTCTCCTATATTGTGGAGCATGCCTATGGCACGCACTGGATCTATTTTGAATATGGGAGTGGGCACCAATTCTCTTTGTGGTACAGGGCACCAAAATGTCTAGTTACGGTACTGGAGATACCAATTTTGACAGATGTAGTTGTTATTGCCCATACACCACAGCCTGAGTGCTGCAGATGCCGACTCAAGGCTATATGTGAGATCTCACGTGAGTAGCGAGATCTTGCACATGTGCACAGGAGCCAGCCAGGGAGAGACACAGTACCTCAGCAGTGCATGTGCTGTGGGCACAGGCAGCAATCGTTGGAGGGGGAAGGCTACTTACCAAATGTCATCATTTAGCAGATATGGGGGCTGCATTTGAGAACAAAAGTGGAGGGTCACCCTTCTTAAACTCTACGATGATGTGATATATTGTTACTTGCGTAATTTAACGACACCGCATCATCCGTGTGCAGCACATCAGATTGGACAATGGGCGTACACACTACACAATGGTCATTGCAATCTGTATATTCTGCACCCAACTTTAGACTTTTGCATCAAGAAAGTTTATTTTTATATTAATTACCTTAGCTAAGTCTGTCTGTCTGTCTATCTATCTATCTATCTATCTGTCTGTCTGTCTGTCTGTCTGTCTGTCTGTCTGTCTGTCTTTCTATCTATCTATCTATCTATCTATCTATCTATCTATCTATCTATCTATCTATCTATCTATCTATCTATCTATCCTTACCAATTCGAAATATATCACAAAATAAGACAGGGCCCCCACTTGACTATTAATCATGGTGTACCTTTGTCTGCAATAAGATCTACACCACCTGTATGCAGAGCCGGCTTTATCATTAGGCAGCTTTAGGCAGCCGCCTAGGGTGCTGGGATCTGGGGAGCACTAATGAGTCACAGTTGTACTTAATGTAGGCGCAGCTGTGAAACATATAAGACTGTCTCCCTGAGGAGTTGGGAAGCGGGTATTGGTAGTGGTGAAAGTAGTAAGTTGAAGTTTTGCCTAGGGTGCCAAGAAACCTTGCACCTGCCCTGCCTGTATGTGAATAACAGAACAACTATGTGTCACAGATGGTGTGAAAAGGGGATCAAGTCAGGATATGCCAGCAGTCAGAATCCCAATACCTGAATGCCAACACTGGTCAGAATGCTGACGCTAGGATTCTGACACGGAGCAACATGTCATTGATGGAATACTGACTGCCGACATCCCAAATGTAAATATGCTGGGGCTCCTTAGGGTCAGGCTGTGGGGAGGGGAGTTAGGGTTAGGAACCACCAGGGAGGAACTGGGTTAGACTGCAGAGTTGTGAGGGTTAAAGATGGAGCCACGCGTATTGTCTGTGACTTGAGTGCACCCCATTCACTAGTATGGGAGCATATCTGTGCACTCCTGTGGCAGGGATAGGCGTCGGATCACCTAGTCCCGCCGGGAGTGCATGTGTGCGATGGAGCCACACTAGATGAGTGCAGCTCCATCTGTAGATGTAGGCTGCAGGGAGGGGAGTTTAGGTTTCGCTACCACCGGGGAGGGTTAGGGTTAGGCTGCGGGGGGAGGGGGGTTTAGAGTCAGGATGCGGGAATGGAGGTTTAGGGGGGTAGGAGGGGAAGGTTAGCCTACTTAGCTTCCAGGTGTTGGGATCCTGCGCTTCAGGATGTCACTGTCGGTATTCTGACTGCCAGCATTCCAAGCACTGGGATCCTGATACCATCCCATGAAAAGTACAGATCAATGCAAGAATCAAATAAGCTAAATTGGTACTATTCAAACAGAGAAACACAGCTAAATATTGATTCTACGCACAAGACAGAGAAACTGTGAGCACACGTTAGTCTGTAAACCAGATCACACTGTAAGCCAGGATGTCTTTTTTTCAATCTGAAATAAGACTTTAAAGTCCATACTGTATATTTAATCTCGTTGGTGCAATAGAATTCCCTGTTCTTAAGTGTTTGGTATTTTTTAAACTATAATTAGCAATTATATATTTTTCCAAGCAAGTTATCTTTAAGAAGCAGCAAGCTTGAATTCAATTTCTAAAATTCAATTCCTCAGAAGAGGCAAAGTAAACCTTGTTTTCAGTATTATTATTGTGTAATGAATATTATCCTACTCAGAATTAAATGTAATTCTGTCATTAAATCTTAACTGGAAATAAAGTGTGATAGGGCAAAACCTACAGTGAAGCAATAGTCAGTAACAATGTAGCCTAATGAAATAAAGTATTTAATGGTAATATGCAGTCTCCTTAATATGCAAATGTCTGTTTTTCCATTTAAATTAGTAGTTGATTTACAAAGTACCTATCATGCACTAAACATTATGTAACACTGTAGGGGTGCAAGGCGCCTTTTCCTGGGGAATATGGCCGCACGCAGCAGCTGAGGAACAACACAAGTCCAGTTTCTGGTACAACTGACCCCGGCCAGTTTTATTGAAACAGAAAATAAAACAAAACCCAAAAATAAAAATACCTTGCCTGTCCGGCACTAACTAAACATAAGATATTCCTAACTGTCACTAAACAAAACACAGAGTTCTTCAGTACATACTGTATAGCTTACTTGCATCAGAAAGCGTGTCTCTCACACACAGATCCTGCCCTCAAACACTATCCCAGTGTTCTTGTCACATATCCCCCTCCCCTGTTTCGACCTAGGGGCCGGAACACTTGTAGCCCCCAAACAGAAGATGCGAGACAATGCATCTGCGTTGGCCAATTGTGTTCCCGGTCTATGTTCGACAGTAAACTTAAAGTCCTGCAACGCTAGAAACCATCTAGTTACACGAGCATTCTTGCCTCTATTTACATACATCCATTTTAAAGGGGCATGGTCTGTCACTAGTCTGAATTGTCTACCCAAGAGGTAATATCTCAAGGTATCTAGTGCCCACTTAATGGCCAAAGCCTCCTTTTCCACAATGGCATACCTTTTTTCATGCTCATTGAGTTTCCTACTCAAATAAATGATAGGGTGTTCGTCCCCATCTCTGGTTTGGGACAGCACAGCACCTATCCCTACCTCTGAGGCATCTGTCTGTACCACAAATTCTTTTGAAAAATCTGGTGTTATCAACACCGGTTGTGAACACAAAGCCACTTTTAACGCTTGGAACGCCTTTTCTGCATCAGGGTTCCATTTCACCACATTTGACTGCTTCCCTTTGGTAAGGTCTGACAACGGCACCGCTGTGGTCGCAAAATTAGGAATAAACCGTCTATAGTACCCAGTAATTCCCAAAAAAGTCCTTACCTGTTTTTTATTCACTGGACGAGGCCAGTTTTGAATAGCATCAACTTTATTCAATTGGGGCCTAATCAGACCTCTGCCTATGGTGAAGCCCAAGTATTTGACCTCCTCCATTGCGAGGCAGCACTTCTTTGGGTTAGCAGTTAACCCTGCCTCTCTGATTGAGTCCAGTACTGCTTGTACTTTAACCAAATGGGACCCCCAGTCTGTACTGTGAATTACCACATCATCCAAATAGGCAGCTGCATATTTTCTATGGGGCCTCAAAATTTTATCCATCGCCCGTTGAAAGGTTGCTGGAGCCCCATGCAACCCAAAGGGTAACATCTTATACTGGTACAGCCCCTCCGGAACCGAAAAGGCTGTTTTTTCTTTGGCGCTATCAGATAAAGGTATTTGCCAGAAACCTTTGGTCAGGTCCAATGTGGTGAGAAACCTGGCTGTTCCCAGCCTTTCTACAAGCTCATCCACACGGGGCATGGGGTATGCGTCAAACTTGGACACCTCATTTAACTTACGAAAGTCATTACAGAAGCGTATGCTACCGTCGGGCTTCGGGATGAGCACTATGGGACTGGACCACTCACTGTTAGACTCCTCTATGACTCCCAGTTCTAACATGGTTTTAACTTCCTTAGAAATAGCTTCTCGCTGAGCTTCAGGAATCCTATATGGCTTTAAATGAACCCTGACCCCTGGTTCTGTGACAATGTCATGTTTTATTATGGTCGTTCGGCCAGGCAGCTCTGAAAATACCTCCCTATTTTGGATGAGAAATTCTTTAACCTGATTGTTCTGATCAGCTGATAATGTCTCTGACACCTTCACTGCGGGAAGCAACCGGGGTGAAGACACCGAAGGGCAAGGCTCCGCTGACAGAGACAACCTATCTTTCCAGGGTTTGATTAAGTTAACATGGTAGATCTGTTCGGGTTTTCTCTTTCCCGGCTGGTATACTTTGTAATTAACCTCATTCACTTTTTCCCTAATCTCAAATGGACCCTGCCATTTAGCTAGGAATTTGCTTTCCACAGTGGGTACCAAAACAAGAACTCTATCGCCAGGAGCAAATTCCCGTATCTTGGCACTCCGGTTATAGACCCTCTGTTGAGCACTTTGGGCCTGTTCCATGTGCTCTCTGACAACAGGTACCACGGCTGCAATCCTATCCTGCATTTGTGTTACATGCTCAATAACGCTTCTATAAGGAGTGGGCTGTCCTTCCCACGTCTCTTTGGCAATATCCAACAGCCCTCTGGGGTGTCTACCATACAACAAATCAAATGGAGAAAACCCCGTAGAGGACTGAGGAACTTCTCTGATGGCCATTAACAAGTAGGGCAACAAACAATCCCAGTTTTTCCCATCTCTCTCAACAACCTTTTTTAACATACTTTTTAATGTTTTATTAAACCTTTCCACCAACCCGTCAGTTTGGGGATGGTAGATGGACGTCCTGAGGTGAGTGACCTTAAATAACTTGCACAACTCTTTCATGATCCTTGACATAAATGGAGTACCTTGGTCAGTCAAAATTTCTTTTGGTATTCCCACTCTACTAAATACCTGCACCAGCTCCCTAGCTATCGCCTTGGTTGTGATAGTGCGTAAAGGGACAGCCTCAGGATATCGAGTGGCATAGTCCATAATTACCAGGATATACTGATGGCCCCGAGCAGACTTTAACAAGGGCCCCACGAGATCCATGGCTATTCTGTCAAACGGGACCTCTATAATAGGCATGGGAACTAGTGGGCTCCTGAAATGGGGTCTAGGGGCATGATACTGGCATTCAGGACAGGAAGAACAATATTCAGACACTTCTTTATAAACCCCTGGCCAAAAGAACCTTTGTAAAACTCTTTCAGTGGTTTTTTCTGCCCCTAAATGTCCTGCGGTAACGTGACTATGAGCTAAATCTAGTACCGTTCTCCGATAAGGCTGGGGAACTACCAGCTGTTCCACCACATCCTCACCCCTTTTGACAATGTGGTACAAGAGCTCATTACAGATGGCCATGTGGGGATACGTAACCCTGTCACCTGGTACCACAGGTTCCCCATTAACAATCTTAACATTCTCTCTAGCCTTTATTAAGGTAGGATCCTTTAACTGTTCAGACGCAAACAGATCCTTCTTTACCTCCAGGTCAGGCACGCTTTCAGTTCTAACTACTATGTCTCTGTTCCCGGCAAGAGGGTCCTCACTGGACTCCCCATCTGTCACTTCCCCAGCCAAACTAGCAAAAGGCAAAGGGCCAGAAAGTTCCGAAGACCCACGTACATCCATAAAATCACCGGTATTATCAACTGGCTTTTTACTTCTCACATCTGTTGATAACCGTGATTCCCACAGTTTCCAAAAATGAGGAAAATCCCTCCCTATTATGGCCTCATGCACCAAGGTAGGGACCAGTCCCACTTTAACCATTGCTGACCCACAACAAGTTTCTATATTCACCTCAGCAGTGGCATAATGTTGGGTATCCCCATGTATGCAAGTTACCCCAATAGGTATTTGCTGGACCTTTAAGGGGTTCACTAACCCAGCTTTCACGAGGGTAACTAAACTTCCTGAATCTAGCAAGGCCTCTACCCGGTTACCCTCTAAGAACACATCACACATTTGTTTTTCCAGCTCAGGTGAAGGTACCACAGTACAGGCTAACCTAGCAAAGAAAGACATTCTGCGACATTCAAAGGCAGCATCACATTGCATGGGTTCTTGCGTGACTGGGCAATTGGCAATAACATGACCTGGCATACCACACCTAAAACATTTAACCACACGATTATCAACCCGTTTGGGCAGCATAGACCGTTCTAGCCCCATTGGCCTGTCTCCAGGGCCAGTGTTTACAGTCTCTCCAGCCTTGCGTTCTCTTAACCGCCCAGCAACGTTTTCCCACGGAACAGTCTTACCAGTCTTTACTGAAGGGCGCTGTCGAGGATCTATGGGTTGCTGGGTGGTCATCAGTAGTTCCTCTGCTGCCAAATACCTCTCTACCATGTCCACTAATTGGTCAGCAGTACCCGGGTTTCCATGGCTCACCCACTTGCGCAGGACCATGGGCAAAGATCTCAAGTAGCGGTCCATGACGACTCTTTCCACCATCTGGGGACCAGTTAATGTCTCTGGCTGTAGCCATTTTTTTGTTAGCTGAATAAGGTCGTGCATCTGGGAGCGCGGAGGCTTCTCCATGGCGTACAGCCAACGGTGCACCCGTTGTGCTCGTACTGACAGCGTGACTCCCAGGCGGGTCAGGATCTCAGTCTTTAGTTTATCATAGTCCCGAGCCTCAGCAGGGCTTAAATCAAAGTAAGCTTTTTGGGGCTCACCTGACAGGAAAGGTGCCAGCAGACTGGCCCACTGTGCTTTTGGCCAGTTCTCACGCTCTGCAGTTCTTTCAAACGTGGTCAAGTAGGCCTCCACATCATCAGCCTCTGTCATTTTCTGCAGGAAGTGACTGGCCCGTATAGAACTAGAGCTGGTCGGAGCACTGACGGCCACATCTCCAATCCGGGCTGCAAGGCTCTGCACCACTTCTGTTAAGGCCTCTCTATCCTGACGCTGTTGCCTGTAAAGTTCATCAACAACTGCCTGCTGTTGTCTCTTATTTTCCTCCATTGCCACCTGCTGCTGTCTTATATTTTCCTCCATTGCCACCTGCTGCTGTCTGTTGGCCTCCTGCTGTAGTCTCCAATTTTCCTCCATTGCCACCTGCTGTTGTCTCCTATTTTCTTCCATTGCCACCTGCTGCTGTCGGTTGGCCTCCTGCTGAGCCGCTGTAGCTTGCAGCAAGGCTTTAAGCAGATCCTCCATGTCGACAGATTTTTCAGGCGGCTTTGTAGCTGCTTTCACCCAGGACATATCAAACCCTCAGGGGTGAGTCTCAGTAACTTCACACTGGGCTGTATCTGCATAAACCACCGTTTTCTGCAGGCCTCACAAAGCTGCTGCTTTCACTTATGCGCAGAACGGTGTGCTCGCATTCTCCACCAAGTTGTAACACTGTAGGGGTGCAAGGCGCCTTTTCCTGGGGAATATGGCCGCACGCAGCAGCTGAGGAACAACACAAGTCCAGTTTCTGGTACAACTGACCCCGGCCAGTTTTATTGAAACAGAAAATAAAACAAAACCCAAAAATAAAAATACCTTGCCTGTCCGGCACTAACTAAACATAAGATATTCCTAACTGTCACTAAACAAAACACAGAGTTCTTCAGTACATACTGTATAGCTTACTTGCATCAGAAAGCGTGTCTCTCACACACAGATCCTGCCCTCAAACACTATCCCAGTGTTCTTGTCACAATTAGCAGAATTAAAATGTGTCAAAAAGATATTAATAGCACTAATATAAATAGTTTATACTGTATATAACAGCAAAAAGGAAAGTAGAAATCTCAGAGGTCAGTAGCAGTGAAATATTGGTGCATAGCATCACCTGTGATACTATATCTTTAATGTGATGTTGTCTTGTAATTTAAGGAATACTTTTTCTGTTATAACAGACATGCACATTCATTGTAATTATTGTGTGCCATATAATGGACTGGTGTTTAGGTGTTCCATGTACAGTATATATTCTGAGATGAGAGTAACAAGCAAATTGCTTATGTGCTTAAATGCAAAATAAGTTATGATAGCAAGGTATGGGTTGGCAATGAAATCCCAGCAGCCGGGAATGCTAGAAAGCCCGTTGCGGGCTCGCTGTGCTCCCAACACTGCGGGCTCGGTTCTATTCCCTCTCATGGCACCCACGAGTGATGAGTATCCTTGACGCAGCTGTCGGCATTCTGACCACCAGGAACCTGACCGCCGGGTTAGTAACTACATCCCCAAGGGACAGGGTATGTGGATTTCATGCTTGATTCTGTGAAACCTTAAATGTCCTATTTATTAAAGCTGTTTAAGCCGTAAAGATAACACCCCTAATGATGGCTATCATTATGGGGTATCTGGCAATTAGAGATGTGCGGCGGGCACTTTTCATGTTTTGTGTTTTGGTTTTGGTTCTGGTTCCATGCTCATGTTTTGGATCTGGATTGGTTTTTCCAAAACCATCCTTTCATGTTTTGGGTTTGGTTTTGGTGTTGGATCTGGATGATTTTTGAAAAAAACATAAAAATAAAAAAATCACAGAATTTGGGGGTAATTTTGATCTTATGTTATTATTAACCTCAATAACATTCATTTCCACTAATTTCCACTCTATTGTGAAAACCTCACACCTCACAATATTGTTTTTAGGCCAAAAGGTTGCTCCGGGGTGGCTGCATGACTAAGCTAAGCGACACAAGTGCACGGCACAAACACCTGGCCCATCTAGGAGTGGCACTGCAGTGTCAAAAAGGATGGCAGATTTAAAAAATAGGCCCCAAACAGCACATGATGCAAAGAAGTAAAAGAGGTACAATGAGGTAGCTGTATGACTAAGCTAAGTGACACAAGTGTGCGGCACAAACACCTGGCCCATCTAGGAGTGGCACTGCAGCTGCAGACAGGGTGGCACTTAAAAAAAACTAGGCCCCAAACAGCACATCATGCAAAGAAGTAAAAGAGGTGCAATGAGGTAGCTGTATGACTAAGCTAAGCAATACAAGTGTGCGGCACAAACTACATGGGACGTGCTGGAATATGCTTAGATGTAATACATGCACAATATTGGTGGCACAGGAGAGCATACCCCTAAACCACACACACACACACACACACACACACACACACACACACACACACACACACACACACACACACACACACACACAGCAAAGCCTGTAAAATTAATTTGGATAATAATGACCCTTTTATTTGGAGCTATTATAATAATATGCAGCACAGGCGAGCGTACCCCTACACCACACAGGGCTAACACTGTAAAAATTATTTGGATAATAATATACTGTAAGTAATGTATATAAGCCTTTTATTTGAAGTAAATAATATACAGCACAAGACAGCACCACTGGACTGGACTTACTGTATATGGCAGTACCCCTGGACTTATACAGCAGTACCCCTGGAGTTGTACGGTAGTGTTAGACAGGATGGCACTTTAAAAAACTAGTCCCCAAACAGCACATGATGCAAAGAAAGAAAAGAGGTGCAAGATGGAATTGTCCTTGGGCCCTCCCACCCACCCTTATGTTGTATAAACAGGACATGTACACTTTAGCAAACCAATCATTTCAGCGACAGGGTCTGCCACACGACTGTGGCTGAAATGACTGGTTTGTTTGGGTCCCCACGAAAAAAGAAGCAATCAATCTCTCCTTGCAAAAACTGTCTCTACAGAGGCAAGATGTCAACATCATCCTCTGATTCCTCACCCCTTTCAGTGTGTACATCCTCCTCCTCACAGAGTATTAATTCGTCCACTGGAATCCACCATCACAGGTCCCTGTGTAATTTCTGGAGGCAATTGTTGGTAAAGGTCTTCCTGGAGGATTTTATACTTAATTTTGATGAACATCATCTTCTCCACATTTTGTGGAAGTATCCTCCTACACCGATCGCTGACAAGTTTACCGGCTGCACTAAATACTCTTTCGGAGTACACACTGGAGGGGGGGGGGGGGGCAACTTACTATAGGTAAAATAAAGCCAGTTTGTGCAAGGGCATCCAAATTGCCTCTTTGTCCTGCCAGTATACGTACGGACTGTCTAACATGCCTACTTGGATGCTGTCACTCACATAGTCCTCCACCATTCTTTCAATGGTGACAGAATCATATGCAGTGACAGTAGACATGTCAGTAATCATTGGCAGGTCTTTCAGTCCAGACCAGATGTCAGCACTCGCTCTTGACTGCCCTGCATAACCACCAGCAGGTGGGCTAGGAAATCTTATCCTTTTCCTCGCAGCCCCAGTTGCGGGAGAAAATGAAGGAGGAGCTGTTGACGGGTCACGTTCCACTTGAGTTGACAATTTTCTCACCAGCAGGTCTTTGAACCTCTGCAGACTTGTGTCTGCCGGAAAGAGAGATACAACGTAGTCTTTAAACCTAGGATCAAGCACGTGGCCAAAATGTTGTGCTCTGATTTCAACAGATTGACCAGCCGTGAATCCTGGCAAAGCAAATGAAGGGCTCCATCCACAAGTCCCACATACTTTGCGAAATTGCTTTGTCTTATCTCCTCCTTCAATTTCTCCAGCTGCTTCTGAAAAATCCTGATGAGGGGAATGACCTGACTCAAGCTAGCAGTGTCTGAACTGACTTCACGTGCGGCAAGTTCGAAGGGTTGGAGAACCTTGCACAAGATGGAAATCATTCTCCACTGCACTTGAGTCAGATGCATTCCCCCTCCTTTGCCTATATCATAGGTGGATGTATAGGCTTGAATGGCCTTTTGCTGCTCCTCCATCCTCTGAAGCATATAGAGTGTTGAATTCCACCTTGTTAACACCTCTTGCTTCAGGTGATGGCAGGGCAGGTTCAGGAGTGTTTGCTGGTGCTCCAGTCTTCGGCACGTGGTAGCTGAATGTCGAAAGTGGCCCGCAATTTTTCGGGCCACCAATATCATCTCATGCATGCCCCCTGTAATTTTTCAAAAATTTTTGCACCACCAAATTAATTGTATGTATGTGGAAAACATGGGACGTGCTGGAATTTGCCCAGATGTAATGCACTCACAATATTGGTGGCGTTGTCCGAGATCACAAATCCCCAGGAGTGTCTAATTGGGGTAAGCAAATTCTGCGATGATGTCCCTCAGTTTCCATAAGAGGTTGTCAGCTGTGTGCCTCTTACAAAAAGCGGTGATACATAGCGTAGCCTGCCTAGGAACGAGTTGGCGTTTGCGAGATGCTGCTACTGGTGCCGCTGCTGTTGTTGTTGCTAAAGAGGCAATACATCTGCCCAGTGGGCTGTCACAGTCATATAGTCCTTAGTCTGCCCTGTTCCACTTGTCCACATGTCCGTGGTTAAGTGGACAGTGGGTACAACTGCATTTTTTAGGACACTGAGGACACTTTTTCTGATGTCTCTGTACATTCTCGGTATCGCCTGCCTAGTGAAGTGGAATCTAGATGGGATTTGGCACTGGGGACACACTACCTCCATCAATTCTCTAAGTCCAACTGAACTAATGACTGATACCGGATGCATGTCTAACACCAACATAGCTGTCAAGGCCTCAGTTATCTGCTTTGCAACAGGATGACTGCTGTCATATTTCATCTACCTCGCAAAGTACTGTTGGACAGTAAATTGCTTACTTGAAGTAGTACAAGTGGTCTTCCGACTTCCTTTCTGGGATGACGATCGACTCCCAGCAGCAACAACAGCAGTGGAAGCAACAGTAGCAGTATACGTACCACTCAAGGATCCTCCGGAGGAATCCCGGTTAGGAGAGAACTCCTCAGTCTTGTCAGTGACATGGCCTGCAGGACTACTGAAATTCCTGACTGAGGAGGAAGTTGACGTTGAGGGAGTTGGTGGTGTGGCTTGCAAGAGCTTGGGTACAAGAGGAAGAAGGGAGTTAGGTGTCAATGGACTGCTTACGCTCTTACCCAAAGTTTCACAACTTGACACTGACTTCTGATGAATGCGCAGCAGGTGACATATAAGGGAGGATGTTCCTAGGTGGTTAACGTCCTTACCCCTACTTATTACGGATTGACAGAGGCTACACACGGCTTGACACCTGTAGTCCGGATTTGTAGAGAAATAATTCCACACAAAAGAGGTTTCTTTTTTGGTATTTTGCACAGACATCACAATGGGCTTATTCATCCCATGGACAACATCTCTCCACCGCTGCCTGATTTAAACAAACCACATCACCATCAGAATCCTCCTCGTCAACTTCCTCCTCAGCACCAGCAACACCCATATCCTCATCCTGGTGTACTTCAGCAGTGACATCTTCAATTTGAATATCAGAAACTGGACTGTGGGTGCTACTTCCAGCACTTGCAGAGAGTGTGCAAATGGTGGAAGGAGCCACCTCTTCCCATCCAGTGTTGGGAAGGTTAGGCATCACAACCGCCGACACACTTGGACTCTCCTTGGGGATTTGTGATACCATCTTAGAACGCACAGTTCATTGCTTTGCTTTTGCCAGCTTAACACTTATCAATTTTCTAGAGGGTTTCCATTGCCATGTGAAGCTGAACCCCTAGTCATGAACATAGGCCAGGGCCTTAGCCGTTCCTTGCCACTCCGTGTCGTAAATGGCATTTAGGCAAGTTTACATTTCTCCTCAGACCATTTAAATTTATTTTTTTGGGTCTTTTTTACTGAACTTTGGCTTTTTGGATTTTACATACCCTCTACTATCATATTGGATTAAATATTAATAACCCCTTTAAATGGAGTAAATAATATACAGGACCAGTACCACTGGATTTATACGCCAGTACCACTGGACTGGATTTATAAGGCAGTGTCACTGGACTTATACACCAGTATCACTGGAATTATATGGCAGTATTACTGGAATTATATGGCAGTACCACTGGTCTAATACGCCAGTACCACTGGAATTATATGGTAGTATCACTGGAATTATACGTCAGTACCACTGGATTTATACGTCAGTACCACTGGAATTATACTGCAGTACCACAGGATTTATACGGCAGTACCACTGGACTGGATTTGTACGCAGTATCACTGGATTTATACGAAAGTACCACTGGAATTATACGGCAGTATCACTGGAATTATATGGCAGTACCACTGGATTTATACGGCAGTACCATTGGACTGGATTTATATGGCAGAATCCCTGGACTTATACGCCAGTATCACTGGAATTATACGGCAGTAGTACTGGTCTTATACACCAGTAACACTGGACTGGATTTATACGGGAGTACCACTGGATTTATACGCCAGTACCACTGTAATTATATGGCACTAACACTGGAATTATATGGCAGTGCCACTGGACTTATATTGCAGTACCACTGGATTTATACGGCAGTACCACTGGACATATACAGCAGTATCACTGGAAGTATATGTCAGTACCACTGGACATATACGGCAGTGTCACTGGATTTATACGGAAGTACCGCTGGACATATACGGCAGTATCACCGGACATATACGGCAGTATCACTGGACTTATACGGCAGTACCACTGGACTTATACAGCAGTACCACTGCACTTATACAGCAGCACAGGGACATCATCACTGGACTGATACAGCACAACACAGCACCGCTGCAATGGACTGGACTTTTAAAGCAGCACTGGACATATGGCAGCAGAGGACACCACCACTGAGACTGGACAGATGAAGCACAATACACCACCACTGGACTGATGCAGCACAACACAGCACCACTGGACTGGACTTATAAAGCAGCACTGGACATATGGCAGCAGAGGACACCACCACTGTGACTGGACTGATGCAGAACAACACAGCACCACTGCACTGGCTTATACAGCTACTGTACACCGGACATATGGCAGCAGAGGACACCACCACTGTGACTGGACTGATGCAGCATAAGACACTATACTTGCCTGAGCAGCACAAGATAGTACTGGAATCGCCACCCCACTTTCCCTCCCGCACAGACACTGAGGACGGAGACACGTCCTCTCTCTACACTCTTAAAGGCCGGAGTGAAAATGGCGGCAACACGCGGCTCCTTATGTGGAATCCAAACCCTGCAAGAATCCAACAGTGGGATGATGACATTTTGTGTCTTTCTGGTTTCCGAGTCAGGTCGGAAAACCCGAGCTGGGCTCGGAACCGGGCTCGGATAGTGAAGTTCGGGGGATGGGGGGGGTCGGTTCTCAGGAAACTGAACCCACTCATCTCTACTGGCAATAGGCCTATTTTACAAGGACAGCATCAGTGAAGGGGGACAACAGTCAGTGGCAAGAAAGGAAAAATGCTCTATTCCCAAAATAAAGCATTTCTCCCTAAGATGTGAAATATATACATGTATAGAGAGAGAGAGAGAGAGAGAGAGAGAGATAAAGGGGGCTAGGGGTACAGTGACTTGTGGTGTTCAGAAATAAATATATATACTTATGTTAAGTTTTTTAGAGAGTGCAAGATGCAAGATCCAATGGGTTATTGATTATTGATGTATTACTAAAAATTGGTAATTACTAAGTTATATATTTTTTTATTTTTTAAGTGTGATATATTAATAATGATTTTGTGAAAGCCTACCCGGATATCCCAAAGACTCTATAGAAATATATAATATAAACACAATAGTTGCACTCTGGTATTAATAAAAAAATGACCGCTAGAATATACAATACCAGGAAGAGGTATACAGCTGTGGAACGCACAAAATGGCCATTGCAGTTGAGAATGATGCTTGGTACGATAAGATTCCAAGATTGCTACCAGAGTCTATTTAAGAATGATAATGAGATCGAGGCTTGGAGCACAGAATGTGGAAGGCATCGGCATTAGAGTTATAAATATAGGACTTAGAGGGCTTGTTTGTTTGTCTAAGGAAGTCACTGAACATGGATTAAAGGTGGAGAAATGAGTTACATTAAACCCTAAACTTTGGGAAAGTACTGAATCCAAATGCTGTGAATATACTAACAATACCTCTGCACAGGAAGCACCTATTGGACTTGTTTGGGACATTATTTCCACCAAGTTGTATACTTTGGAACACCAGTAGCAGTGAATAACAAAGATACATATATGCTGACAGCTGGACTGTGACATATGTGTCAAAAAATTGCATACGGTTGGATATTAAGTGCCTCAATAAGTTTTTATATATTGCTCAATATTAAGTGCCTTGATAAAAGACTAACTTTTCCAATAACCACTAACAAATTTGTATAAAGACTAAACTATCTGTCAGATCCGGATGGGCCTGTGGGTCCGAATCAGGTTTTTTGGAAGCTAGTTGGACTGTTTCTTTAAACAGAAGTCGGGCAGGAAAAGTAAAAGTCTTTTTCATAGATTTATTAATTAGCACAGAAAAATACCCTGCACAGCAGGTATCAACCAGAGCTTGGGTTCCAGAAGGATAAGCTTTGGTGAAGCACTTCTGTGATGCAGTTTGTGAGGGTCATGCTGAGGGGGTTAGTAAGTAATTGTGGTGAAAACAGGCATTAGGGTTTTAAGGTAAACCGTGAGGTAACTTGCAGGAATAGATAAGCCGTATCAACTGATGCTGCTGGAAAGCCCGGGTTACTCCACTGAGATGGACTAGCAGTAACAACTGAGACCAGAACAGCATGGATCTGTTACCAACTGTAGAAAGTCTCTGAATGCTGTAAAAGCAAGGCTGGGAAGCAAAACGTTGACTCACTATTGCAGAGGGAGCAGATACGTTGCACCGACAATCTGTACTCCCAAACTGAACAGCTAAATACCTGCTGGTTTTTACTGATTGGCCTGAGACCAGCCCCCAGCCTCACAGCAGCTGACTGGCCCTGTAAGTCACATGTCCAGAATCCAAGATGGCGGCGCCCATGACCCAGCGCCTCAGCACTCCTGCAGCCAGACTGGAGCAAATGCCTGTCCCTGCAGCCTCTAATCAGCCTGCCAGCACCCAACACCCGCTGCCAGCAGCCTGCTGCCCCGCTCCCAGAGGGACCCCACTACAAGGACCGGACGGGTAAGTCCCAGTGGCCCCGGAGCCCTGATTTCCGGATCGTGACACTATCATTACACTAATTTAGCATGCTAATACGCTACTAACCTTAGATATCTACTAAAGGCATTGCTATATTACTAACAAATCTGGATAAGCATGGACCAACCTTTATGTTGAGCTATAATATATCATAGGGTTAATAAGTGTGGTGATTATTGATTTTTTTATTTGTCTTTTATTGAAATTGTAAAAAAAAAAATATCATGAAATAAAATATAAGGTTAATTAGTTGAGCAGTGCTTCTTTCTGGTGGATTTATTTCTCCAGGTTGTATGTTTTTTTATTTTTTTATTTCAATATGCAGTGGTAGTCCTCACTGGCTGGCAAAGCAGTAAGCATTAAGTGATAAGTCTCTTATTACTGTAAGCTAGTATCTCAACAAACAAAGACCTACACAAGTTACTATAACATACTGTAAATGATTTATTATTTCAGCTATGCCCACCTGCTATGGCTGTATAAATGCTTCAGGTGCACCAGGACTGTATCCTTGAAAAAGTTGGATATTATTGAACAAAGCGCATGAATGTTAGGACCTGACAGCGCTCTCTACCAGGTACAGGATCTGTCTAGGTCATCAAACCTTAGGCACTAGGAACTGTGAAATGTGCCTCTGCAGCATGCGATAACTTTTGTGAATCTACTGACTGACCACCAGAACATAGATGCCACCCACTGTTCCTAAGCCCCTAAGGGATCTATTTACTAAGCCTTGGATGGAGATAAAGTGGAGAGAGATAAAGTACCAGCCAATCAGCACCTAACTGCCATGTCACAGGTTGTGCTTGAAAAATTAGGAGCTGGTTATTAGCTGGTACTTTTTCTCTGTCCACTTTATCTCCATCCAAGAATTAGTAAATAGACCCCATTGATTCAAAAGGGTCTTAAAATAAAAGACACTCTGGAGGAACTGGTGCTTCCACTTTTGCACTCCTCATACAGGGGCATTTTTTTAATACAAATCTGCATTGTGATGTTTTTTGCATAAAATTGCGCTGTAAAAGTTAATATTTTTGTGGGAATTTACCAATAAACTCTTAGGCTATCACTCTGCTGCCTGGTTCTGCATCTGTGGGATTACTGCCGGTGCATGCATCAGTGAGGGGACACAAATCCAAAACACCATACAGTGCGAGGTGCTCAGTGCAAGCTATGTAGTGTAGCAACTTTGTCTTTAAACTGTGCCTCTTAGTCACATAGCATACGGAGCATGTGCATGTGCATAATAGGTACTGCGAGCTTGCATGGAGTGTTCCCAAGCTACAGCATGATTGACACGCTGCAGCCTCTTTGGGGATGGTGTAGGGAACAATTTTTTTAAAAGGGGGTATGTCAATCCCCATTTTGTAAGCTTGGCCAGGCTAGGGTTTTCTTCTTCCAATGTCGACTTTATGGGCCTGGCTGAGCAGTTCCGACAGTCATTCTAAGTAAGCTAAGGCTTATTCAGATGGCCAAGAGCTGCGACTGTTGTGACTGATGGTCACGATGGTGATCTGATGCTGCATCTTCAGGTGCAACATTCGGACAGCAGATGCTGTCAGGAGGTGTCTTTCCTATAGACGCATCCTGACAGCATTAGTATATTAGTTATACAGTATTGCACAGCTACTTCCCGGTGGCTGTGCAATACCATACACTACAACTATGAATCAGACCCTAACACGGTACGCCAAGTAGGCAGGCAATGGTGAATAAAGACATATCTGTGTCTGGGCCTGGGGGCTACTTTGCGGTCAGAAATATCTGCTGTGGTCCCTCCATGGTACATCTGGGGGAATCCTTAGTATTTGCGGGGGGCCCTGATAGGCCCCAAACAGTAGTTTGTGCAGGAAGAAGTGCACAGTTATTGCTAAATAATTAATAATCGTTTTCCTCATGCACTGCATGAGAAACACACCAGACGCTGACAATGTGTCTGGAGGAAGTACATGGAAATCAAATATGTCTCTCCTCTACTGTGATTCTGCTTTTGGCAACCTACAGTACATGCTCCTCATATAGTCACTGAATGTGGAAGTACAATGTGTTAAATCATCAATGTGCACTTTCTCTGCCAGCAGCAGAAGGAGTAGATCAGGCACTGAGTTGGCAGGGTCTCCACATTGCACAGATTGACCAATTTCTTGTAGAACTAGAAATATTAAATATAGAAAAAATCATAATAAAATTGTGACACATTATGTAACGAGCCCAGATTGGTGTATTGATATATTTAATGCATAAACAAATCTCACAAATGCAGCAGTTTCGGAGAAAAAAAGTGTCAAAGTCGAAAAATATTGTAATGCATGCCTAACGTACTAACCCCATGCACATGCCCGCTGCGCGTGCACTCAGTCTACCGTGCATGCGCATATCCGCAATTTGCGTAATGGAGCTTTTAACGGCCATGCGCCTTAGCGCGTGGTATGCGCATTTTACAGTAGAGTTTGTGAGCGCATAGAGGGTTATTAGAACATTACATATTTAACCCAAATAGTGTACATTTTAGATATAGTTCCCCTAGACCATGTCAGCGAGTATTACTAGTTTAAACAGTTCCTGGACAGAGGAATTCACCTTTGCATGATAGGAAGGGTCAGATAAAGGTTGGAAGGTGATGTCTAGTATCCAGCTGTAGGGTATTTTGAGGGTAACATTCCGGTGTTGGTTAGAGAAAGATCGCTTGTTCCTGCGTATAGTTATGTACAAAAGTAGAATATGAACATTAACTGTATTTACTGTATTTTATGTATGCGGCGGGAATCCAGAGGATACCACCCACAAGAGCAGTTGGGGAAAGATATTGCCCACCTATTCGAATCCACCTATGACCTTTTCTGTAATGTAGAGACACATCCCTGTGTCCAATGGACAATGAGATTACAGTGACCATTGTATTGTGTATGCATGTTGTGTATAAAAAGACCATTGTTGCCTAGCCGGTCAGAAGACTCTGAACGCTATCTGTATGACCAGCGGAGGACCGAGCCGGGTTGTGCTTGCGAACATTCTCACGTATGTACATTCTCTGTAGCCATTATTCTGTTTAGATTTACTTGTTAGCCTGTAGTGTATGATTTGTATTGTTTTACCTTTTGGAATTAATCCACTGAGGCCTTAGAACCCTGTGGTTGCAACTACAAATCAGTGATGTGTTTTCACTTTCCTGCATGGGCTTTATAGTGTATTAATCTGTTTAAGGTGTATAAGCATTGTTAAGGTGTACGCACTGCGGGTACATTGTACCGCCAGCGCTACTTAAGGTTTAAAAGTATTACATCATTACAGTACTTTGCTGTTAAGGGTTTAAAGTGTAAGCATATCATTACATTGTATCATTAACAAGGTTTAGAGGTTATCCATTGTGTGTGCGCTCGCTGTGTGTTCTCTGTACACTCAGCGCGGCGTGTGTACGCCAAGTGCGTACCACGTGCAGGACTCTGTACGCAAATAGTGTACAAAGTGCGTAGCACGTGCATGTAGTCTAGCGTCCATAACGGCTCAATGGTAAACGTGTATTTAGAGATATAGCTTTGCGATCTAAGGTAATATCGACATTATCAAAAGTAAAGTTGTAATCTATGATGGAAAGTGGTCTTGCAATGTGCTAGAAAATATAAGTGGCATAGGTGAAAATACAGATGTACAGTTGTGCCCTATACTGTAAATGTCTGCAGCAACTGATAGACGGGATCTACAATGCCTTGGAACTAGCAAGAGCTGAGGAAGACCTATAATATATGATAAATTGTTGTAGAAAATATTAATTCATTATAAATAACATATGTGAAAGGTGATTATAAATACAGTATACAATATTTTTTTCTCCTATCTTTTAAAATATTTAAATAGCTAATATTATCTCAATAGATTATAGCATTACATTTCGTATTTTCCTCTTAAAACGTCCCGGTTAAAACTTCAAGTGAGTTTTATGATCATTCTTTCATTGCTAGATGGGTTTGTGGTTTAACTTTTGTTATCAATGTTGCTATTCCAAGGGTACACAATATTTTTGTCTTCCCACCTCCATTTCTGTCAGTGATTTTAGTTAATTGATTTATGGTTCTTTCAGACAGTTATTTCAGGTAATTGACTTATGGTTATTTCTGTCAGTTCTATCAGTTCATTAAAGTTTTCATCCTAATCCATCCAGTGGAGGGCTCTCAACAGGCTCCCTGGGTCAGAGTTCTATCAGGCATACACCACGGGAGGTCCGACCAGGACTTCAACCCGTTTAATATGTCTATTGGGATCCAATATAACCACTCTGAAATTTTTGTCCAAATCTATCCAGTGGAAGGCCATCAATATGCTTCCTAGTTCAAAGTTCTGCCCAGTGTACTCCAATGGGAGGTCTATCCAGGACCTCAACCCCCTAGTTTGTCTACTGGGATCCAAAGTTACCACTTTGTGAAGTTTTTGGCCAAATCCATCCAGTGGAAGGCTCAGAACAGGCTCCCCTGGTCAAAGTACTAGCCAGCATACACCAACAGGAGGCCAGACCTGGACCCTAACCCCCCTAAAACCTGGCCAGGATACAACTGGACCACCTCACGTTGGTTTTATCCCAATCCGTGCAGCATTGTTTAGATGCATAACAGGACAGACAAACAAACAAATAGACCAATGGATTTTATATATAAGATTGCATCAATTAATTCAAAGTGATCAACTAATCTTACAAAAAAACTATAACATAAACCATATCAACTGTGACTACGCTGAAATGCCTGATGTTTGAATCAACCAATCAAATGAAGAAACATTTTAACCAATTTAGGAAAGAATTAAATTGTCAGATTTTTCTGCAGGAAATATTTTATACAACTTTGTATAATCCTAAAAAGGTGTCCCCAATACACATTTGACTTAAAATGTAATAATGTCTCAAATTTATATAATATTCTGAAAAACAAAATGGGCCAAATGTAATAGGGTTCGAGTTTTCAAAATGTGCGAGTTAGCGCTAAACTCACAAATCTTGTAAAGGCTACCAATGTAATACTGTAGGTTCCGAGAACATGCAAACTTGCATGTTTTTTGGTCTCCTGCAACTCGCACATTTCAAACTCAGATCCAGATTTTTTCCATAGGAAAACATACAACACGGTCAATGTAATAGGGTCTGAGTTTTAAACTCGGACCTAAAAAATGACCAAAAATGTGCCTAGACCAGCTTTCATAGGCGAGTTTGACAGAGGCATGCACAGACCAGTGAGATTTCATATTATATTAAAATAAACACAGGACACGCACATTGTGATAGTAGAACTTTAATAAAACATACATGCACACTCACACTTATACTCATACTCACACTCACACATAACTACACTCCCTGTAGCCCTTCACATCATCCTATCGAAGTACATTCCATGTTAGCTATAAAATAAAAATCCATACTCACCTATTCCAGTGTAGATCACATCCTCTTCTTTCCATGTATGGGGGGGTAATGCTAAGACCATCGAGACCCATATAAGCATGTTCCCAGGCTGTGGCATTACCTCCCTTTCTAGTGGAGCCCCAGTGCTGGTTTCAAAAATACAGGGACCCCCCCATGTCTTTTTACTCAATATTTTTGGAACCAGGACTTGTCCAAGAGGGACCTAAGTCAATTTTTCCCTGTATTTATTCAACCAGGACTGGCTCAAAGAGCCCAAAGCTGGTTATGCTTTAAGGCGGGACACATGTCATTTTTTATTAATTTGAACTCTCATTCTAAGCTTTTACAGACAGAAACATACACAGATCTCACTGATCTGTGCATGCTTCTGTCAAACTCGTATGTACTGAAACTCACATTACAATGTGTTTGTTTTCCTATGAGAAAAACTCGCACACACTCACACAATGTAATAGCATTGAATATAAAAACTTGCAGGTTATTACATTGTCCAAGTTTTGGGAAGAATCACACCTTTTATTGTGCAAAATGTTGCAAGTTTGTCCCACAAATGTAGAACATTTGTCCCAATATATTTTGCTTTTCTGTCATTCATATGGCTTTTACTTGTTGTCATTGTGATGCTACGTACAGTACAGTTTTTTAAAAGCAGTGGTCACTGTATTAGGTACACCATTCAAGTTCTTTGTCCCAGAACACCCAGAATTCTTTGTGGCATGGATCCAACAAGGAGCTGGAAACATCCTGTAAAGTGATTTGTGTGCAAATCAACACAGTATTCAGGAGAAATGCAGAAGTGTAACTTTTCTATCGGGAAGTCATGCAGAACAATGGCTGTCAAAGCATTTCCTGTATGACAAACACTTCCTGTATAACAAAGCATTGGAAGCCCATAGATGAACTCGTAAAACTTTTGACAAGCAAATACTAGAGCCAACAGTTCCTTTTCAATCTGAGTGAAACACAACTCGGTCTCGATAAGGGACCTGGAAGCAAAACTGATGGGTTTATTACAGTGTGCTGCAGGTAGAGATGAGCGGTTTGGATTCCCGGGAATCCTAACCGCTCTGAACATAGCCCCCAGAGCCATTCGTGAACCCGGATCGCAAAGTTCCCGGCAGGTTCGGGATCGCAGAATAGGCCGAATGTCATCAGCCCGTATCAGATTCTCGCAACACTTTGAGTCTATAAAGACTCGGCGTCCTGAGGCTTGGCGCCATTTCCCTGCATGCTTCCATGCTGTGAGGAGCTCTGCTGTTGTGCGCTGTCAGTCTTTGCCTTTTTAAGGGCAGGCGGTCAGAGTGTTCATCAAGGGCTGTGTCAGAGTGTCCATCAGGGGCTGTGGTGTGGGGCTGTCAGTCAGAGTGTCTATCAGGGGCTGTGCTTTAGGGCTGTCAGTCAGGGCGTACATCAAGGGGTGTACTGCATGGCTGTCAGTCAGAGTGCCCATCAGGGGCTGTGCTGTGGGGCTGTCAGTCAGAGTGTCCATCAGGGCCTGTCTGTGGGGCTGTCAGTCAGAGTGCCCATTAGGGGCTGTCTGTGTGGCTGTGTCAGTCAGTGGTATAATGGCCTGGGACTGTGTCACTCAGTGTAGTAGTGTACATAAGAGGCTGTCAGTCAGTAGTTTACATTTAAGGGGCTGTCAGTCATTGTGTCCAGCACAGCTAGCGGGTTTTTTTTGGTGCAGTCACTGTCCATCAAAGGGGCTGTGGTGCGGTCACGGTGTCCAGTGACCAGTCCTCATCACAGTGGTACTGCAGTGACTACGCAGGCCCCACCCTCTGCATTCACAGTGCGCGTGTGAAAGTGGTCTGACTTCATGCAACCCCCAAAAAATATAAAAAATGTGTTTGCTGTTTACATTATTTGCTGTGTGCATTGCACCCCAATACACCATAGTTATATAGTACTGTGAGTGAAAGTGGTCTGACTCCACGCAGTGTGGGACAAGCTGCATCCCGCCAAAAAATACAAAAATAGTTTGCTCTTATTTATTTACATTGTTTGTTGTGTGCACCCCAATACACCATAGTTATATAGTACTGTGAGTGAAAGTGGTCTGACTCCACTCAGTGTGGGACAAGCTGCATCCCCTCCAAAAATAAAAAAATAGTTTGCCCTTATTTCTTTACATTGTTTGTTGTGTGCACTGCACCCCAGTACACCATAGTTGTATAGTACCATGTGTGAAAGCGGCCTGACTCCAGACAGTGTGGGAAAAGCTGCGCCCCACCCAAAAAAATCTTATTTGCTGTTTACATTGTTTTGTTGTGTGCACTGCACACCAGTACACCAAAGTACAGTACCGTGTGTGAAAGCGATCTGACTCCACTCAGTGTGGGACAAGCTGGTGATCAAACCCTTTGAAGCAGCCACCTGTAAAGTGAGTTCCGACACTGCTAGCTTGAGCCAGGTGGTTCCTCTAATTAGGATTTTGGAAAAGCACCTGGGCCTTTTCTGTATGCTGTAAAAATACAGGGGCGCTGTTGTTAGAATAAAATTACACTGACCCAAATACAGGGGTGCTGTTGTTAAAATAAAATTACACTGGCCCTGTCTTGTATACTGTAAAATTACAGGAGTGTTGTTCAAATACAAGGGTGCTGACCCTATCCTGTATGCTACTTAAATATAGGGGCGCTGTTGTTGAAGTAAAAGTACACTGGGCCTGCCCTGTATGCTGGAAAATTATAGGAGTGCTGTTGTTAAAATAAAAGTACACTGGCCCAAATACAGGGTTGCTGTTGTTAAAATAAAATTTCACTGGCCCTGTCTTTTATGCTGCAAAATGACAGGGGTGTTTGCCCTTTCCTGGATGCTGTAAAAATACAGGGGTGCTATTGTTAAAATAAAAGTATACTGGCCCTGTCCTGTATGCTCTAAAAATACAGGGGTGCTCTTGTTAAAATAAAAAGCTACACTGGCCCTGTCCTGTATGCTGTAAAAATACAGGGGTGCTGTGAAAATAAAGGAGCACTGTTCTGTGTGCTGTAATAATAAAGGGGTGCTGTTCTGTGAAATGGGGAACAAAAATTTGAGAAAGATCAGGAACCACTACCAGTTCCTAGTACTAGTGTTGAAGCTGCTGCTGCCATAAGTCATGACATTGACGATGCAATTCCATCAACGTTATCTGCTAAGGCCGATGCCCAATGTCAAAGAGGGTATGTAAAATCCAAGATGCAAAAATTAATAACCAGAAAAAAAAAGAAATTATCTGATGAGAAACTTAAAATTGGCAAGATGCCATTCATGACACGGAGTGGTAAGGCCTTGGCCTATGTTCGTGAATGGTGGTTCAGCTTCTCATAAGGATGGAAGCCCTCCTCCCTCTTGAAAAATTAATAAAATTAAGCTTGTTAAAGCACATGAAAAAAGAACTGTGCATTCAGAGATATCATAAATCCCCATGGAGAGTCCAAGTGTGTCCACGGTTGTGATGTCTAGGCCTGACCTTCCCAAGACTGTATGGGAAGAGGAGGTTTCTACTACCATTTGCACGCCCCCTGCAAGTGCTGGGAGGAGCACCGCCAGTCCAGTTGCTGATATTGAGATTGAGGATGTCACTGTAGAAGTACACTAGGATGAGGAGGATATTGGTGTAACTGGCACTGAGGAGGAAGTTGACAATGAGGATTCTGATGGTGATGTGGTTTGTTTGAATAAGGCACCAGTGGAGACAGTTGTTGGCAATGGGATGAATAAGCCCATTGTCATGCCTGGGCAAAACACCATGGATGAGGATGTAAACACTGAAGGGGGTGAGGAATTGGAGGATGAGGACGACATCTTGCCTCTTTAGAGACAGTTTGTGCAATGAGAGATTAATTGCTTCTTTTTTTAGCCACAGTCGTGTGGCAGACCCTGTCGCTAAAATGATTGGTTTGTTAAAGTGTGCATGTCCTGTTTATACAACATAAGGGTGGGCGAGCCCAAGGACAATTCCATCTTGCACCTTTTTTTTCTTTGCATTATGTGCTCTTTGGGGCCTAGTTTTTAAAAGTGCCATCCTGTCTGCCACTGCAGTGTCACTCCTAGATGGTCCACGTGTTTGTACCACCCACTTGTATTGCTTATCTTAGTGATCCAGCTACCTCGGTGCAACCTCTTGGCCTAAAAACAATATTGTGAGGTGTTTGGTGTTCAGAATATAGTGGGATATACTGGAAATGAGTGGAAATTAATGTTATTGAGGTTAATGATACTGTAGGATAAAAAATACCTCCAAATTCTGTGATTTTAGCTGTTTTTATGTTTTTTTTGTAAAAAAATCCAGATCCAAAACCACAACCAAAACCCGAAAGGGTGGTTTTGGCAAAACCAATCCAGAACCAAAACACGAACGGAGATCCAGAGCCAAAACCAAAACACAAAACCCGAAAAGTGTCCAAAGCACATCTCTATTTATGACTTTTGTAAAACACTGTACATGTGATGCTTAATTCCATGAAACCAACGTCTGGAGCCAGAAAGTAGCATTGTCCATGTGATCACCACCTGTCAGGAACTGACACCCTGCCTCTGGCTATCAACTGCCCTTAGCCAATAATATCACAGTGCTTATTTTGCTAAACATTATCCAAACCAGCAGACACTACTCACAGGGGTGTAACTCCACTGAGTGCAGTGGGTGCCACTGCTATGAGTCCCCAAGGGCTTAGGGTCTGTCTCTGAGCCCCTTAATCCCTAGGCAAGGGGGCATGGTCTCATTTTTATGGACGTGGCCTCATTTTAATGGGCGTGGCCTCATCTGAAAAGACTACCTCACACCCCAGTATTTGACCCTGTACCAACAGATCACGCCCACCATAGGAAAACAATTCTACCATATTAATCCCCACACAGTAATGCCCCCTGCACCATATTATGCCACACACTGCAATGCTCTTGATACATTAAATCCCCACATTACGGCAGGCAAGGAGTCCCCATTTTACACATCACAGCAGGCAAGAGTCCCCATTTTATACATCACAGCAGGCAAGAGTCCCCATTTTATACATCACGGCAGGCAAAAGTCCCCATTTTACACATTACGGCAGGTAAGAGTCCCCATTTTATACATCACGGCAGGCAAGTGTCCCAATCTTACACATCACGGCAGGCAAGAGTGCCCATTTTATACATCACGGCAGGCAAGAGTCCCCTTCTTACACATTGCGACAGGCAAGAATCCCCTTTTTACACATTACGGCAGGCAAGAGTCCCCATTTTATACATTACGGTAGGCAAAAGTCCCCTTTTTACACATTATGGCAGGCAAGAGTCCCCTTTTTACACATTACGGCAGGCAAGAGTCCCCATTTTATACATTACGGCAGGCCAGAGTCCCCATTTTACATATTACGGCAGGCAAGAGTCCCCATTTTATACATTATGGCAGGCAAGAGTCCCCTTTTTACACATTACGGCAGGCAAGAGTCTCCATTTTATACATTACGGCAGGCAAGTATCCCCTTTTTACACATTACGGCAGCCATGTGTCCCCTTTTTCTACATCACGGCAGGCAAGTGTCCCCATTTTATACATCACGGCATGCAAGTGTCCACATTTTATACATCACAGCAGGCTAGAGTCCCCTTTTTACACATTACGGCAGGCAAGAGTCTCCATTTTATACATTACGGCAGGCAAGTATCCCCTTTTTACACATTACGGCAGTCATGTGTCCCCTTTTTCTACATCACGGCAGGCAAGTGTCCCCATTTTATACATCACGGCATGCAAGTGTCCACATTTTATACATCACAGCAGGCTAGAGTCCCCATTTTATACATTACGGCAGGCAAGTGTTCCCTTTTTACACATTATGGCAGGCAAAAGTCCCCTTTTTACACATTACGGCAGGCAAGAGTCCCCATTTTATACATTACGGCAGGCAAAAGTTCCCTTTGTACACATTACGGCAGGCAATGTCCCCTTTTTACACATTACGGCAGGCAATGTCCCCTTTTTACACATTACGGCAGGTGTCCCCATTTTACAGAGAGAGAGGGAGAGAGAAAAAGAAAGAAAGAAAAGAAAGAAAGAAAGAAAGAAAGAAAGAAAGAAAGAAAGAAAGAAAGAAAGAATACTTACAGAGGTGATTCCCGCTCTTTGGCCCGCATCACCAGTCGCACCTCGCGCCGGCCGCCTCTCCCTCTTCGTAGCTTGGCTCCCCCTCCTCCTCAGTACTCCGCTTGGGGGGGGGTGGAGCTTCACAGGGATGATGAGGTTACGTTGTGACGTCACGACGCAACCGCATCATTCCGTGAAACTCCGTTCCCCGAGCTGGGTACTCGAGGAGAGGGAGGAGGAGGAAGCCCGGGAGACACAGTCAGTGCCACGGCGGGCACCCCATGCGATTGCACGGCTCTCCTGCCCCAAGAAGAGGCCCTGGTGCCCATCGCCGTGCAGCGGTGAGAGGGAGCCCGTGTGAGCCCTGTACTGTTGCTGGTGCATGCTACGCACTATGGGAACGGAAACAACTCATTATATATCTACTGGCAGCAGTGTGAAAGGACCTCTGAGAATTGGATCCTTTTTGGGGATGAATGAGCCCATATACATTATATATCAGAGTGATTACTACTAAGTGCTTCAAACTGAGGATTGGCAGACGTTCTCCTGGATACAGAGGAAAGCGCCTCAGTAGTGAAGATTTCTTGGATAAGATCGATCTGCATACCATCATAAACGGCCAGAGGACTGTTGAGCAACTCATAATTAAGGGTCACCCTTTTATCTGTATTTGCTGTACTGATTAAGTCTAAATATATTTGCAAGCACATTAGTGCAGTTAATAATTGGTATACCATCATTTGGCTCATAGAAGCTCCTCACACATTTGGAGCCACTGCATACCACTAAGGTAACAGACTATTGGAACTGTTTCTGAGGTACAAATAACTTTGCACAGCTGCAACAAAGTATAATATTGTTTCTAGTTGACACACAGGAATCAGTCATTGCTGTTTACCTCTTGGATTAGAGCAATGTCAGTATGCAAACAACTTTTGCACATCTGCAACAAAGTATAACATTGACTCTAGCTGACACTCAGGAGTCAGCCATCACCAGTGGTGCCAAGAGAGGGGGGAAGAGGTTACAAATTACCTGGGCCCAGGTATGATGGAGGGGCCCAGTAGGGGCCCAGGTCCATGCCTCTTGTGATTAGGCCACGCCCCCTGAGAAGTACCAGGGCCCAGCCAGGCTCTCTGTTGCCCTAGCTGGGAGGCATGCCATGCTCCTGTGAGTGGGTGCTTCTCATGTGCTAGACATGCCCCCAAATAGATGTGGCCAAACCCTTTCCAGGGTGAGGTGGGAGGCCCAGGAAGTTGTCGTACAGGATTTCTCTTGGCAGCGCTGGCCATCACCACTTCTCTTTTGAATTAGAATAATGCTAATATAATTTTTTTATTGTGATCACTGGCCGGTGAATCTTTTTTATATATGTGATATACATTGTGAATACAGTTGTTTTAATAAAACATTAGTACATAAAAGTATATGGTTTTTTTTGTTGAATATCAGCGCTTTTCAAATATTTGTTTCATTTGGCCTATTTTTATTGGGTTGAGTATACCCATTGAAAAGCAGTAGGTATTTAGCCGCTGATAGGCGCTGGGCTCTTTGGTTTTTTTCTTATCTATTCACGCAGAGTGATCTGATGCAGTGTGTTTTGATGCAGCAGTGACCCACAGAAGCCAGCAGAGGGTGTCTATTTACACAAGAAGCCTCTTGCTGCAGTAGCATATTTACACACAGCCGCAGAGTCCAAAGACTGCTGTGTCTTTTGTGTCCATCACTGAATCTGGCCCATATGACAACATTACAAGCCAGGGAATATTATTGAAGGGAAGGCTGCTTGTAATGAGCATGTGGAGGGATTTTAGATTTAAGAATTTATTTTGTCTGTTTTATTTTACTTGACTTGAGTGTTATGTATTTTTCTTATGCATGCATTCTCATCTACTTTTATGCCATTATTACGTATTGCATAGATTATGGGTTTGGCGATCATAGCCAGATTAAGGAGGGGCGCAGGGGATTCTGTACCCTGGGCCTACCTCTGTCAGGGGGCCTCCTGGCCAGAGCACATTGACATCACTTGCTCTCTGTCTTGTGCAGCAGCAGAACCAGACAGCCAGGATGAGAGAAGGACAGTTAGCAGTGTAAGCAAAGACACATATCTTTTAACTTAGGCTGTAAACTCATATGGGAAGAGACATCTTTACATTCTGCTTCAGGTCATTGATTGATATTTACTGTGTACTGTATAATAATTCCTTCATGGGTGCACAAGAACACCGGTGCTCTCTCCTCTTCATACTCCGTAGTCTCGTCTGCAGTGGCGGAACTTGTGTGTGATGGGCCAGGTGCAAAAATATAATTTGGACCCTACTCCTCCACCCCGTTATTATGTATTGCATAGATTACTGGTTTGGCAGTCATAGCCAGATTAAGGAGGGACGCAGAGATACTGTACCCTGGGCCCTCCTCTGTCAGGGTAGTGCTGGGCACACCCCCAATGTAAAAAATGGGTCAGTGCCATGAGAGAACACCCCCTTGACTGAAGCCACTCTCCTCCCACAAGAGACCGTGCCCCTTTTCGGGTCCCACACAGCTACGCCATGCGATGGCCCCAATTCTAGATGCTAAAAAGTTGGGAGGTAATATAGTAACTGCTAAAGCCTTTTATTCAACTCCTCAGTGTTTCTAAGGTTCATACAGACAATTTCCCCAATTATGTGATAATTAACCAGGTCAGGTGAACTATTTAGGAGGCAGGATTTAGGAGTGGGTAAATTATTTTTAGAGTTAGGTTTTTTGCTTAATGTACAACCTTTAAATGCTAAAAAAAAAAAAAAAAACAACACTCTATGGTAGTTCACTTAAAAAAAAAATCTTAGCTGTATTAAGATCTATTACCTTTTATTTTAAATAGGGTAAATGGGTGACAGATGGATAAAGATTCTGTAAAAAAATAAAGGCACTATCTTTGTATCCCTCCTTCCTCCTCTCCTCCTTCTCTCCTCTTTTTTATAGTTATTACTTAAGGCCCATATAGACGGGAGAGATGTGTCCTGAGCGATGTGGGGGAGGACGGGGGGACGCTCATTTCACCCAGCGGGTGAAATGAGCGACATGCTAGATTGGCCTGCATGCAGGCCAATCTAGCACCGGTGATAGCGATGTGCGGAGCCGCGCATCGCTATCGCTGAGGGGGGTACACACAAGTGATCTGTGCTTAAAATCTAAGCAATCTAGTCATCTTAGATTTTAAACATGGATCTCTCCGTGAGTACCTCCCTTTAAACGTTTCTCTTCTGTTTTCTACATTCTTAAGGCCCGTGCACATGGGGAGATGTGTGCTGAGCAGCGATCTCGCACAGACTGCTCAGCATACAACATCTCTCCCCCTGCTCAGCAAGGGGGAGGGGGATGCCGGGGGGGCGCTTAATTCACACAGCGGTGAAGTGAACGATTTACTAGATTGTGCCTGTCTAGTGCTAGGCCAATATAGTACCGGCGATAGCGATGCACGGCCCTATCGCATACACATAGGGGGTCATTCCGAGTTGTTCGCTCGTTATTTTTTCTCGCAACGGAGCGAATAGTCGCTAATGTGCATGCGCAATGTCCGCAGTGCGACTGCGCCAAGTAAATTTGCTATGCAGTTAGGAATTTTACTCACGGCATTACAAGGTTTTTTCTTCGTTCTGGTGATCGTAATGTGATTGACAGGAAGTGGGTGTTTCTGGGCGGAAACTGGCCGTTTTATGGGTGTGTGCGAAAAAACGCTACCGTTTCTGGGAAAAACGCGGGAGTGGCTGGAGAAACGGAGGAGTGTCTGGGCGAACGCTGGGTGTGTTTGGGACGTCAAACCAGGAACGACAAGCACTGAACTGATCGCAGATGCCGAGTAAGTCTGGAGCTACTCAGAAACTGCTAAGAAGTGTCTATTCGCAATTCTGCTAATCTTTCGTTCGCAATTTTAATATGCTAAGATTCACTCCCAGTAGGCGGCGGCTTAGCGTGTGCAAAGCTGCTAAAAGCAGCTTGCGAGCGAACAACTCGGAACGACCCCCATAGAGAGATCCGGATTACTTAGAAATTAAGCATGGATCTCTCTATGTGTATGCGATAGGGCCGTGCATCGCTATCGCATACACATAGAGAGATCCGTGCTTAATTTCTAAATAATCTGGTCAGATTACTTAGAAATTAAGCACGGATCTCTCCGTGTATACCCCGCTTTACTCTTTGTCTTGTCTTCTGTTCTAGACTTCTGCTACTCATCTTGTCTTCTTTGGGCAACTATCAGGCCGGGCTGCGAATGCTCCTTTGCTGCTCCCATTTGTACACTCGACCGGAGATTAACACTTTGTAAACTGACGCTTATTTCCTAAGAAGGAAATGTGAAGCCAGACAGAGCTCTGGGTGCACCTGCACTATTACAGTACTTTGGCGGGTGGAGACTGGACAGCGCTATCATGGGCTGGAGTAGCAGCCTGAGCATGGCAGCCTGGGCTATGGTTCTGGCCACACTGCCATTCTCATGGCCCTGATCTCCTCAATGTACAACAGTAATACTGTATGTTAGCACTTTAGAGATAAATTCTAATAATAATACTCTATAATAACACATTAACTTTAGATTTGTTTTCTGTCTCACTGCTGCTAATTATTAGGTAATCAGTTTTAACCATCTGACTGAACTAACATTTTGAAATGACATTTTTCTATGCTTCTCTTTATTTTGCTGTCAATGAGAAATGAAAGTTAGATTTTATAGACATATCATGGGATAGCACTGACCCAATCAATTTTTATTTTGTATAATTGTAATTTTTATCTATGATAATGCAAGAAAATAATTTTGAAGTTTAAATGGCATGTCACTTGAATCATAATTTAATTTATATTTAAACTTCTTTTAAGTATTCTCAAAAGCAGTGCTTTTTATATTTATATTTATATGACGTGCACTGATACCGATTCTCCCCCATCACGAGTGTTCTTACATTTACCCCTTTATCTCTCTCCACTTTATCACTCTCCAAGGCGTAATACATCTGCCATACAGGGGAGGGGTGCTGGGGTGCACACCGGTAGTGAGAGGTGCGACCCTGCGGAGACCTTTCAGTAGTACTGCATACAAAGACAAGGTTGCAGTAGTCAAACACTACCAATTTATTAATAATAATCATTGCAATACAATTTAGCATTTTGAGCGAAGTTCTTCGCATAGTTATGGCCATAAATAATGGCTTGCCCACCGCGTCGAGGTGACCTCATCAGTTCATTTTGGGGGGTAAATATCTAGGGAGCAGGACACCCCAAAATGAAGCAGCTGAGTGACCCCAGGGCAACACAAAAGTGAAAAAATATATAGTGAAAAAAGTGAAGATATGTTAGTGAGAGAGGCTTCTGAATACAGCAGGGGTAAATTAGTGAGAGGTAAAGAGGTGAGAAATAAAGTAGTGAGAGGTAAAGTAGTGAGAAGTGAAGGTGGGAAATGAGTTACATTGAAACAAAACACACGATAGGGATTAAAGTAAATATGAAAATAAGTGTTAATCTGTGTTGCTCCTGAGGCCAAACAGCCACAGCACTCCAGGGGGACCCACAACCCAGAAATCCACCCCCGGTCTGACAATCCGATATAGATTAGTACATCTGCCCCAAGGTTTGGTAGAATTATGGTGCAATGTGTGGTGTGATAACACAACAAAAGATTTATTTGAAATGTCCATCAAGGAGTGGAAAGGAGATGATTTTTAGATAGCACCTTACTGATTTATTTCTGGTACTGGTAAATGCTTTTCTTAAACATATGACTATATTTATAAATCTAATGCGAGCCTTTGGGTCACTTTTTGTTTTGAACCAATTTTACACTGTACAGGTTCATTAAAAACTTTATAAGACTAAAACATTCAAAGTGCTGTGATCTTAAAGAAATGTTCTTTCATTTGTCTTCATACGGTACTTTACATACTGTAGTGCCCATTCTAATGAGAGGCTGTTGACCTACTTAGACACTGGTTCTTATGAAACGGGCTTCCAGCACTTGGTGGAAAAGGATAGCAATTAAAACTGATGCTGTGAAAGTACATTTTATCACATATAGCGCTTGATTCTGAGTGCACACATGGCCAATGTTCGGGGCAGTGCTTGATGTTTTCAAACTGAGCATGCGCTATAGTGTCACTGTACATTCATCCCATGGTATGTACGATGCAGATGCGATTGAGACGCAAGGTATCAGAAGTGTCTTGAAAACATGTTGGTTCGGCATTCCTGAGCGGTAACTGGGAGGTGGCTATTTAGATGCACAACGATGGTCCATCTTATGGGCATGTTATGGGAGTTTTGCAGGCGTGTTGCTGAGGCCATAGTCTGATTGAAATTCTCCACATAGCATAGGGCTGGTGCAAATTTCAAAGTGACACATTGCGGTACTCCAGGTGAGGGCTTGTACCAGTGCTAGTATAAAGTCACACATGCTACAACGGCAAAAGACACACTCACAGATGCGGTAGGTTCTGATTCATAATCAGCCCAATATGATCAGCGAATGTATAATCCAGATATTTTATGGGTATTTTGACAAAATGATAAGAAAAAAAAAAAATGACAAAATAGGAATTGGACAAAATAAATTTAATAATTTAATACATTTACCAATAATTGGTTATAAAATAGATTTCTTAGTTTGTAAAAGTTCTTCTTACATTCCAAATCACTTACCTGTTGACATGTAGTAAAATGGTTAAATGCTACAAGCTGTGTTATTGTGCGTAACTCATCAGCCATAATAGCATCATATGTATGAGTCACCAGACTTAAAGGTCAGGATGATTAAACTGTGGGTGCATTTTGTTTACTTGGCTCTATAAAAATGTCTGCATATATGCCCAAGTCTGTCACTGTTTTATTGGAGCTTCACAGTGCTATACGGCTATTATCCCAGGAGAGATTGATACCTTACCATATTGACTGCTGTTTATCTTCTGTCACCTGTATCCGGTTATCTTCAGCAAAACCTACTCTGTTTTTGAGTCAGCATGTGGACTAACCTCCTTAGTCACATCTGCTATGTAACTACCAACTTGTAGGCATCTGCCAATATGACTTGTGTTAATAAATTAATTGCACTGTACCGCAATACATCATATATACATTTTTATAGGATTTAAATAAAACAAAAAAAACAAGTAGAGCTGGACAAGTCAACTATCCTAGCAGCCAAACACATGCCGGCAATTTTGAGTAAGATCACCATTGTACTATTTATTCAAATAAAAGCTAAAATTGTAAAACCAATATAATTCTGAATATAGCAGTGTTTTTAATACAAAGAGCCTAATTCACGTTTGTACACAAATGCAATTGCAATATTCTAGGCTACGGAGCTGCTAATGAAAAGAGGCGCCCACCGAATCCATCGCAAACTCATTTGCAATTGCGTACACATTTACAGCCTATACAGAAAAGTGAAGAACATCAAGGTTAAAGCTACTGTACAGTAGGCCTATGGCCTGGAGACAACAGTAGCGACGCATAATATTTTAAAAGTGTTTTGGATACAGAAATGCTTTAACAGTCAACTATTTTTTTTATATTGGTTTTAAACAAGAGAAAAAGATGAGAGAGGTGAGGTTTTAAAAATGTGCTTTTCATTGTGATTTTTAAGACAGAAAAAGAAATTAAGAAATTTTGAAATTGCATTGCTAGAACTACTGTATAGGTAAATGCAATAAAACAATTAATTACACATAAGAGGCCAAGTTCTTGATTTATTTGCTTAGGCATTATAAACCTTAACCAAACCATAATTTAAACTTAAAATTCTTATAAAGAGAAGGGCACTTAATTGATCTAATAGATTACAGGTTTTATTTATTGGAATCCTCCTAAAATACCAGCAGCCAATTAGCTCAAGCTGTTAAAACACCACTCAAATGCAGTCGCAGCCTGGCACACCATGCAGCATCCGTGATACAACATGCCGTATCACAGTAAAATGAGTATGGCTGCATCTGTATGTCCTTGAGTTGTTACATCATAAATGCTGCCCACATCATAAATAATAAGTGTTTCCCTGCCATATATAAACACTTATTGCCGCCATAATTTGATTAATAAATAATTTAGGGTTAGGATTTACTGTAGGACAAAGGCATAAAGGCCCTACACACTAGCTGATAATCCTCAAAGATATGAACGATCTTGTTCATTATTGAATGAAATACCATTCATATCTTTGAGTGTGGAGTCACCAGCGATGAACGATGCGCGGCCCCGCGCTCGTTCATCGCTGGTGCCCCGTCGGCTGTGTATGCAGGCCAATATGGACGATCTCGTCCATATTTGCCTGCACTTCTATGGAGCCGTGTGACTGGGCAGTGAAGAAACTTCACTCCCCCCATCACTGCCCCCCCTCCACCGAGTCGCCCGTCTGCCGTATCGGCGGTCGGGCAGCTCGGCGGTGTATCGCCGTGTCTGTAGGGCCCTATAGGAGAATATGAATACTTGATTTACAAAACTGTGGGCAAAGTGGCACATGCTCTACTGTTGTGGCAAATTAATACAAATTTGCAAATGCACGACCAGTCCGCAATTATCTTTCTTATGAACTTTTCATCTTGGCTGATAAGTAACCTGCATTGTACTCTGCTATTACATAGATCAGTGGTTCACAAACTTTCTTGAATCACGGCACCCTAGAGTATCAGCATTTATTTCACAGCACCCCTAGGATAAGTTTGTTATTGATAGATTTTGTAAAAACCAAAAACAATTTAAGTAAATTGTGCCTACTGGTCACCCTTAGGTTCAGTCACTGTATGTGGTGTTGTACTGTATGGCTGTGCTTCTGATTGTCCACCTGTTTTATTACTGGCAGCCACTAGCACTGATTTTGCCTATCACTTCGACCATAAATAATTTGATTTGGTCATGGACCACCAACCCAAGGCACCCCTGCAAGAGGCTCGTGGTGCCCCAGGGTGCCCTGGCACACAGTTTGAGAACTTCTGACATAGATGAAAGGTAATTGTGACATGATGCTAACTGCCTGCTTTGAATTTGTCTAGAATTTACTTTATTCATTACAATACTACAGAAGCTAAATATTCAAATTGTAAATACATAAAGAAGGAAAGGGTTACTTTTTTATGAATATTGCATCTTTGCATTTGTGGAAGCAACTTTGGGGTTTTAAAATGACTGTCTATTGTCTGCAAAGCAGAGGCACTGTGATTGGTGATCTTCTATTGTGACCACTTATACTATTAGCTTAACATGGTTATGTAGAAGGAAATTGTCATTTTGTACTGTAATTGGAATATAGCAATAGAATGGAATACATTTACTATCATGTAATTGCTGATTAGAAATAAAAATGCATTTACTGCAAACTACAAACCAAATCTGCTCCATTATTTATTGATAATAAATATTGAAAAGTTAAGCATTTGAATAATCGAAAAATGATATGGGCTATTCTTTATGTTTCCTAATTACATACGGCAAGGTTCAAGAATTCCCAATTAAATATGAGAGTAATCGCAAGTTTTGTAAATTAGCAATTTTACGGATTTATAGTCTACTAGCTGAATACTCGTGCTTTGCTATGGAATTTAATGTATACAGGTGAAACCAAGAAAATTACAATATCGTGCAAAAGTTCATTTATTTCAGTAATTCAACTTAAAAGATAGACTCATTACATACAAAGTGAGATATTTCAACTATTTATTTGGTATTGAAGGTCGACCACACTTAGGTCGGCAGTGTCTAGGTCGGCCACTATTGGTCGACAGTAACTATGTCGACAGGGTTTCTAGGTCAACAGGGTCTCTAGATCGACATGTTCTAGGTCGACAGGTCAAAAGGTCAACACAATTTTTTCTTTGTTTTAACTTTTTCATACTTAACTATCCATGTGGACTACGATTGGGAATAGTATCCTGTGCCGAGCACAACGAGGCACCTTGTTCGCTCGCCATGCATGGGGACACAGTGCACTAATTGGGGTTCCTGGTCACTATATGGCGAAAACAAAAAAGATTAAAAAACTCATGTCAACCTTTTGACCTGCCGACCTAGACCACGTCATTCTAGAGACCATGCTGACCTAGTTACTGTCGACCAGTAGTGGTCGACCTAGACACTGTCGACCTAAGTGTGGTCAACCTTCAATACCACACCCCTTGGACTATTGGGGACACATTTTACGGAGTGCGGCTGGAGTGGAGTACAATCTATGCTTAATTTTCATTTCCAGGAAATTTGAGCATAGTGATAACTGGTAATAGATTATTATTATTATTATTATTATTATTTTATTTATTTGATGCCAGAGCGCCTTATTGAGTACATAAATAGAAACAGTATTAGCAAAATAAAAAAAGTGACTTACAGTACAAACCATTACAGAACATGGACAAGGTTTATAAATATTGCTGTAGCAGCAGTCATAATTCCCAAATGAGCAGTAGGGGGTCAAACCAAAAAGATTAGTGCTGTTGTTGGCAGTGAAAAGGAGATGATATAAGTGAGGGAAGGAAAAGCGCATGAGGGAAGAGTTTCTGCTCATGAGGGCTTACAATCTGAAAAGGAGTGGGAGAAAGGGGTGACACAGAGAGGACACATAGGGAGTAAGGAGCATTCAGTGGTGGGTTAGGATTAGATAAGTATTGAAAGCTTTGATAAAGAAGTGGGTTTTGGGAGCCCATTTGAAATTTTATAAATAGGCAAATAGTCTGATAGGGACAGGGACAAAGTTACAGTAGTAGGAAACAGCACGTACAAAATCTTGAGGATGGGAGTGTGAGGAAGTAATCAGTTGGGAGGAGAGGCAGTGTTCATTTATGGAATGAAATGGGCAAATGGGAATGTGAGGGGAGATGAGGTCAGATATGTAAATAGAAGAGGTTTGGGTAAGGGTTTTGTAAGTTAGGGATCTATTCATGAAGCAGTGAAAAGAGTGGAGAAGTGAGCCTGTGGAAAAGTTGCTCAATCAGCTGCTCCGTACAATTGTATAGTATGCAAATTATAAATGTTACTTCAATGCTGACTGGTTGCCATAGGCAACTTCTCCACTTACTAACTTCTCCACACTTTTCACTACTTCATGAATAGACCCCTAAGTGAGAGGAGTTTAAATTTGGTTCTCAAGGCAAAGGGGAGCCATGAAGGGCATGCAGGAGAAGGGAAGTAGTGCATTTGGAGAGAAAGATTGTCAAGGAACCAGCATTGAGGGCAGATTGGAGTGGAGAGAGGCTCGGGAGAGGGAGGCCAGATAAGATGAGGTTACAGTAGTCCATTCTAGAGACGACCAGTGAGCGGATGAGGGCCTTAGTAGCCTCTAGGGTGAGAAAGGGTCTGATCTCAGAGATGTTAAGGATTACTCCAAAATGGCTCCCATGGTGGAAGAGATCAAGCAGTTTTTAAGGTCAAGTTCCCAATGCAATGAGTTTGGTGATGGTGTCAGTTCAGTACCACTGCCCATTGGAATATTTGACCGGTAGGGGAGATCAAATTGTGCTTTAAGGAGGTAAAAAAGGAAGACTGTACCTCTGGAAAGCCAAAAGCAGATGTGGAGGTTATGAACATTTAGTGTAGGCCATAACAAGTAAGTAGTGGGCAGGGAGGGCAAACTCCTTATTTAGGGTAATGACTGCATTCAATGCTCTCAGCATGTGCACCATGGAAAATGGGATTTACAGGGAGAAAGGGCATGACTGTTACGGGAGTCTATATCAAATAAGCCATAGGGCAATCTGATATACAGTAAGTGCCCAATCTAGGTTGTACCAGTATTTGCCAAGGTGAGCTAGGAACTAGTCAGAGAGGCAATAATACAAGCCATCTGGAATTGAGCTAGGTTATGTGTTTTCAAACCACCCTGGGACTAAGGCTGTGTAAATATACTCTAGGCAATATGTGTATGTTTGGGGGGATACTGTTTCAAATGTAGATGAGAAGAGTTTTATAGAGGTGACTAAATATTTAATTGGAGTAGGATAATGCAAAACAAATACAGGTTGAGTATCCCATATCCATATATTCCGAAATACGGAATATTCCGAAATACAGACTTTTTTGAGTGAGAGTGAGATAGTGAAACCTTTGTTTTTTGATGTCTCAATGTACACAAACTTTGTTTAATACACAAAGTTATTAAAAATATTGTATTAAATGACCTTCAGGCTGTGTGTATAAGGTGTATATGAAACATAAATGAATTGTGTGAATGTATACACACTTTATTTAATGCACAAAGTTATAAAAAAATATTGGCTAAAAGGACCTTCAGGCTGTGTGTATAAGGTGTATATGTAACATAAATGCATTCTGTGCTTAGATTTAGGTCCCATCGCCATGATATCTCACTATGGTATGCAATTATTCCAAAATACGGAAAAATCCCATATCCAAAGTACCTCTGGTCCCAAGCATTTTGGATAAGGGAGACTCAACCTGTACATTCATTTTGGCAACACTGACATCTTAAATGCTGCCTAGTGGCTAAGCCAAGAGATCTCAAAGCCAAACTATGACTTAGTTAAGTCATATATGTTATGGAGGTGTTGGACATAATTAGTTTGAAAAATAACCTTGATAAATGAGGCTACAAATTAAGAGTATCATAGATAGATAGATAGATAGATAGATAGATAGATAGATAGAAGGAAAGAGACATGTTGCAGAGAGTCGGAAATAGTGAGATATACAATAGAGCAGACAAAACACTGTCTATTAATTGGTCCTCCATTTAATTGAGGAGTGTGAGCATGTAAAAACGTAAAACTTTATAAAATTCCTGGAAGTTGAATGTACATTTCTATATCTATTACTCTTGCTTTGGTTTTCCCTGTAGTGTAGCTGTTTTGCAGAGGAACCTACACTTGCAGTTAAATATTCATTATGTTTGCTCTCTTGGACTGCGGGCCTGGCAGATTTGTGAGTAAAAAATGCTCTTAATGTTTTACGTTATGTCATTTTACAATTTTTTTTTTACCATTTACATACTTTATATCATTAGTATATTGCTATATAATTTATTCTGCCTGTTACAATATGTCTGTGTTAAATATGATTGTACTATTTGTTATATAGTTCCACTAGTGTACATTTGACATAAGTGGTGGCATCCGTGCCACTACCCGCCTGTTTCTCTTTGCATTTTTTTTTTCCACCTGCAGTATACCCTCTGACCTGATGTTCTTGGTCATTTTGGTTTTCCTATTCTTGTTGTTTCTCGTTTCCCTTCCCTCATATGGGATCCACCAAGGTTCACACTGTACAGGAGCTGTCTTCTTTTTCTTATGTTTGCTCTTTTCTCACATTTTTCATTTATGTTTCTTATTTTATATTGAGATATGGTGCAAGTTTATTCATTAAATGTTAAAGGGTGGAACTCCCCCAATAAAAGAAGACTAACACTATCCACTTTCCATAAGCATAGAGTGGATGTGGTTGCGTTACAGGAGATTAACTTCTTGATTCTGCTTTTTTTTTCTTAATCAGAGATACCCTGTGGCTATTTTGCTAATGGCGCATTTAAGTGGAATGGGGCAGAGATTCTTTTTCGAGCCTCGGTGCCCTCTGTTCTACACTTAAATATTGCATACAAAAGCAGGCGGTATCTAATTTTAACTGGACTCTTGAAGGAATAGGCGGGTTACTATGGTTTCTGTGCAGTGGTGCAAGTAGAAAAATGCCACATGGGGTGTGGCCAATGAAAATGGGGGCGTGAAACACATATGTGGGGGGCAGATACACATAGGACCCCAATAGTGCCAGATACACGTTGCCCCACAGTGCCAGATATATATTGCCCCATAGTGCCAGATATACATTGCCCCACAGTGCCAGATACACAAATGCCCCACAGTGCCAGATACACAAATGCCCCAAGAGTGCCAGATATACATTGCCTCACAGTGCCAGATACACATTGCCCCACAGTGCCAGATACACATTGCCCCCAGTGCCAGGTATGCCCCCAATGCCAGAAACAGAGATGCCCCCAGTGCCAGATATGCCCCCAGTGCCAGATACAGAAATGTCCCCAGTGCCAGATACATATGTACCCACAGTGCCAGATATGCCCCCAGTGACAGATATGCCCCCAGTGCCCAGATACAGAAAAGCCCTCAGTGCCAGATACAGAAATGCCCCCAGTGCCAGAAAGAGATTCCCCCAGTGCCAGATACACGTCTCTGCAGTGCCAGATATGCCCACAGTGCCAGGTACACATGTCCTCACAGTGCCCCCCCCCCCTTCCCCTGCTACATACGTCACTGCTGTCCTATGTGTTAGGGGAGGAAAGCGCAGCGTGCACCTCTCCTGCCCCTCAGTCTCTGGCGGCAGTGCGGGTGTCTACCTTCAATTAGGTGCCGATCCGTGAGCCAATCAAAAGCTTGTGGTCCGGCAACCAATCAGGAGCCTTGGCTGCCGGTCCGCGAGCTCTGATTGGCTCACGGGCCGGCGCCGAATTGAAGGTAGACACTGAGGGGCAGGAGAGGCGCACGCTGCGCTCTCCTCCCCTCAAGCTGTAGCGGTGCGATGAGCAGCAGCGGAGGGAGAGAGCGGTGGCCCGGCAGCGGTGGGTACGGCGTACCCAAGGCTAAATTCTTAAGGGTACGCCGTACCCACCCACTTTCACCACTATTTCTGTGTACACTCCTAAGCTAGTCCACTTCCTGGACTCTAGTCGGACCTTCCCTGATGTTTCATAAACTGTTGGCAGAATTTGAACTACATGTTGTCTGGAAGTTGCAAATTCCGTCGCGTTGAGATTAATCCTATTTCTACCCGGACCATAATTCTTATTCTCGTATAGACATATTTCTGTCAGATAAGTGGACTCTGCAACTCTCCAGGTTGGTCTCTATTTTGCCTATTACATGGTCAGACCATACCACCACTCCTGTGGTCCTGGTACGTCTCTCAGTTGAAGATATCCCCGGATACTTGGATGCTATCTCCTCTCCTATTGCAGAATGTTGAGGCCAAACAGTCCTTGACCAATAGCCTTTTTATGTACTTGGACACTAAGGCCCAGATTTTTCAAGCCTTGGACAGTGATAAATTACACCGTGATAAAGTACCAACTAATCAGCTCCTAACTGTAATTTTTCAAACTCAGCACGTAACATGGCACTTAGGAGCTGATTGGCTAGTACTTTTTCGCCGTGCAATTTAACACTCTCCAAGGCTTGATAAATCTGGGCCTAAATCTCCAGCTGACACCTCTATTTTCAGCTACTGGTTCATTCTCAAGGAGTTTTTTTGAGATATGTCTATTCAAGTTCGAGCTAGGATCAAACGTTAGGCTACCCAATCCCAACTGTAGCAGTCGATGACTGTAATAAAACAATCCATTCTAAACAGGGCCGGCTCCAGGCATGTTCCAATAGAGCAGCTGCACAGGGCGCCACCCTTAATGGGCGCTGCACGCTGGTGCCTCCATATTGGAGCCTGAAGCCTGGTCCTGTAGCCTGCACTGCAGCAGCGTACGTCTGTCCCGGCCCGCCTCTGATTACCAGCACTGCAGTGGCTGCCTGTATGTTACAATGAGGAAGGGGGAGTGCTGCGGGCGGGACTATGCTAAACTGCTTTATGCGCACTGTGCGCGCTGACATCAGATGCCAGCTCCGCACATTGCTTATAGCGTGCATTGATTAGTTCAGCTTTAGTCCGCCCGTGGCCCACAGCACTCCCCCTCCCTCGTCGCTGGCACAGGTACTGTGGGGGGCATATCTGTCACTCTGGAGACATGTGTATCTGGCACTGGGGCATATCTGGCACTCTGGAGACATGTGTATCTGGCACTGGGGCATATCTGGTACTCTGGAGATATGTGTATCTGGCACTGGGGCATATCTGGTACTCTGGGGACATGTGTATCTGGCGCTGGGGGCATTTCTGGCACTCTGGGGACATGTGTATCTGGTGCTGGGGGCATAGCTGGCACTGTGTGGGGACATGTGTATCTAGCACTGGGGGCATATCTGGCACTGTGGGGACATGTTTATCTGGCCTGGGGGCTTATATGTATCTGGCACTGTGGGGTCATGTATATCTGGCATTGGGGGCATAAATGTATCTAGCACTGTGGGGGCATATATGTATCTGGCACTGTGGGAGCATATATGTATCTGGCACTGTGGGGGCATATATGTATCTGGCACTGTGGGGGCATTTATGTATCTGGCACTGTGGGGTATATATGTATCTGGCACTGTGGGGATGTGTATCTGACACTGCTGGGAGGCATATCATGTGTATAACACTGCTGGGGGCATATCATGTGTATCACACTGCTCTGGGGCATATCATGTGTATCTGGCACTGCTGGGGGGCATATCATGTGTATCTGGCACTGCTGGGGGCATATCATGTCTATCTGGCACTGCTGGGGGGCATATCATGTGTAGCTTGCACTGCTGGGGGGCATATCATGTGTAGCTGGCACTGCTGGGGGGCATATCATGTGTATCTGGCACTGCTGGGGGGCATATCATGTGTATCTGGCACTGCTGGGGGGCATATCATGTGTATCTGGCACTGCTGGGGGGCATATAATGTCTATCTGGCACTGCTGGGGGGGCATATCATGTGTAATTGGCACTGATGGGGGGCATATCATGTGTAGCTGGTACAGCTGGGGGGCACATCATGTGTAGCTGGCACTGCTGGGGGCATATCATGTGTAACTGGCACTGCTGGGGGGCATATCATGTGTATCTGGCACTGCTGGGGGCATATCATGTCTATCTGGCACTGCTGGGGGGCATATCATGTGTAGCTTGCACTGCTGGGGGGCATATCATGTGTAGCTGGCACTGCTGGGGGGCATATCATGTGTATCTGGCACTGCTGCGGGGCATATCATGTGTATCTGGCACTGCTGGGGGCCATATCATGTCTATCTGGCACTGCTGGGGGGCATATCATGTCTATCTGGCACTGCTGGGGGGGCATATCATGTGTAACTGGCACTGATGGGGGGCATATCATGTGTAGCTGGCACTGCTGGGAGGCATATCATGTGTAGCTGGCACTGCCGGGGGCATATCATGTGTAACTGGCACTGCTGGGGGGCATATCATGTGTAGTTGGCACTGCTGGGGGGCATATAATGTGTAGCTGGCACTGCTGGGGGGCATATCATGTGTAGATGTAACTGCTGGGGGGCATGTCATGTGCAGCTGGCACTGCTGGGGGGACATGCCATGTGTAGCTGGCACTGCTGGGGGGAATGTCATGTCTATCTGGCACTGCTGGGGGGCATGTCATGCCTATTTGGCACTGCACTACTGGAGACATTATGTGTATCTGGCACTATTCTGTAGACATTATGTGTATCTGGCACTATACTGGAGACATGTGTAAGGAACACTACTGTGGCTGTTATGTGTAAAGCTGCTAACTGTATAGGTCATTCTGAGTTGTTCGCTTGCTAGCAGTTTTTAGCAGCCGTGCAAACGCTATGCCGCCTCCCACTGGGAGTGTTTTTTAGCTTAGCAGAAGTGCGAACGAAAGGATCGCAGAGCGGCAACAATTTTTTTTTGTGCAGTTTCAGAGTAGCTTCAGACCTACTCAGCGGTTGCGATCACTTCAGACTATTCAGTTCCTGTTTTGACGTCACGAACATGCCCTGCATTCGCCCAGCCACGCCTGCGTTTTTCCTGGCACGCCTGCATTTTTCCAAACACTCCCTGAAAACGGTCAGTTGCCACCCAGAATTGCCCACTTCATGTCAATCACTCTGCGGCCAGCAGTGAGACTCAACTGCTTCGCTAGACCTTGTGTGAAACTACATCATTCGTTGTAATAGTACGACGTGCGTGTGCATTGCGCCACATACGCATGAGCAGAAGTGCTGATTTTTTGGCTGATCGCTGCGCAGCGACCGAAAGCAGCTAGCGATCAACTCAGAATGACCCCCTGTGTGCATAGAGGGGGTGTGAAAATATATTTATTTATAGTTTGATAATATGAAATTGTGAGGACATGGCCAGGAGCGCATTGGGGGAGGGGGATGGGGGGCGCTTTGACATTTTCTCGTTCAGGGTGCTAGTAGGCCTGGAGCCGGCCCTGCTTCTAAAACTATTCATTGTAGGTAGCAACAGCTTGCAAGCAGAGTACTATCGTTTATACCTCAGTATCTATAAGAGTGATATCAGCATCCAATAGCACCCTGTGATTTATTCTTGATCATACTCCACAGAGACCTGATCTCCCACGTTGCATCTAGTAAAGGTTTGGGCAATATTTCCTATTGGTATAAGTTCAGACTTCAGCTGACACAGTGGGGTATATTTACTAACATTCGTAATTTTCGGAAAAAGGTCAAAGTTCAATCACGAATGACATCGAAAGTGTAAAACTGCAACTTTTTGAATTTATTACGACTAATTTACTAAGCTGTCGTATTCGGATTTTTCATTTGTTCCATGTCGATGTCATTCGTGTTTTTTTTACCTTTTTTACGGCAGTGATTAGCAAAACACTGCCGACTTTTTCAAAATGAATCTCGGCCGGATCTGTGTGATCCGTGCTGGGGTTCATTTTTTTTTAAAAAATAAACACTGTAAAACGGAGAAAAAAAAATGCGTGGGGTCCCCCCTCCTAAGCATAACCAGCCTCGGGCTCTTTGTGCCGACCCTGGTTGCAGAAATATGGGGAAAAAAATGACAGGGGTTCCCCTATATTTAAGCAACCAGCATCGGGCTCTGCGCCTGGTCCTGGTTCCAAAAATACGGGGTACAAAAAGAGTAGGGGTCCCCCGTATTTCTAAAACCAGCACCGGTCTCCACTAGCTGGACAGATAATGCCACAGCCGGGGGTCACTTTTATATAGTGCCTTGCGGCCGTGGCATCAAAAATCCAACTAGTCACCCCTGGCCGGGGTACCCTGGGGGAGTGGGGACCCCTTCAATCAAGGGGTCCCCCCCAGCCACCCAAGGGCCAGGGGTGAAGCCCGAGGCTGTCCCCCCCATCCAATTGGCTGCGGATGGGGGGCTGATAGCCTTTTGTGAAAATGAAAAGATATTGTTTTTAGTAGCAGTACTACAAGTCCCAGCAAGCCTCCCCCGCATGCTGGTACTTGGAGAACCACAAGTACCAGCATGCGGCGGAAAAACGGGCCCGCTGGTACCTGTAGTACTACTACTAAAAAAATACCCAAAAAAAGACAAGACACACACACCTTGAAAGTAAAGATTTATTACATACATCCACACAAACATACAAACATACTTACCTATGGCCCCACGCAGGTCGGTCCTCTTCTCCAGTAGAATCCAAGGGGTACCTGTTGAATAAATTATACTCACCAGCTCCAGGGTCCCAGGCTCCTCGTAGCATCCATTTGTAATCCACGTACTTGAATAAAATAAAAAAACGGACACCCGAGCCACGCACTGAAAGGGGACCCATGTTTGCACATGGGTCCCCTTTCCCCGACTGCCAGAAACCCACTGTGACTTCTGTCTAAGTGGGTTTCTTCAGCCAATCAGGGAGCGCCACGTTGTAGCACCCTCCTGATCGGCTGTGTGCTCCTGTACTGACTGACAGGCAGCACGCGGCAGTGTTACAATGTAGCGCCTATGCGCTCCATTGTAACCAATGGTGGGAACTTTCTGACCTGCGGTTGACCGAAAGTGACCTCACCGCTGAGCAGAAAGTTCCCACCATTGGTTACAATGGAGCGCATAGGCGCTACATTGTAACACTGCCGTGTGCCGCCTGTCAGTCAGTACAGGAGCACACAGTCGATCAGGAGGGTGCTACAACGTGGCGCTCCCTGATTGGCTGAAGAAACCCACTTAGACAGAAGTCACAGTGGGTTTCTGGCAGTCGGGGAAAGGGGACCCATGTGCAAACATGGGTCCCCTTTCAGTGCGTGGCTCGGGTGTCCGTTTTTTTATTTTATTCAAGTACGTGGATTACAAATGGATGCTACGAGGAGCCTGGGACCCTGGAGCTGGTGAGTATAATTTATTCAACAGGTACCCCTTGGATTCTACTGGAGAAGAGGACCGACCTGCGTGGGGCCATAGGTAAGTATGTTTGTATGTTTGTGTGGATGTATGTAATAAATCTTTACTTTCAAGGTGTGTGTGTCTTGTCTTTTTTTGGGTATTTTTTTAGTAGTAGTACTACAGGTACCAGCGGGCCCATTTTTCCGCCGCATGCTGGTACTTGTGGTTCTCCACAAGTACCAAGTACCACAAGCATGCGGGGGAGGCTTGCTGGGACTTGTAGTACTTCTACTAAAAACAATATCTTTTCATTTTCACAAAAGGCTATCAGCCCCCCATCCGCAGCCAATTGGATGGGGGGGACAGCCTCGGGCTTCACCCCTGGCCCTTGGGTGGCTGGGGGGGGACCCCTTGATTGAAGGGGTCCCCACTCCCCCAGGGTACCCCGGCCAGTGGTGACTAGTTGGATTTTTGATGCCACGGCCGCAAGGCACTATATAAAAGTGACCCCCGGCTGTGGCATTATCTGTCCAGCTAGTGGAGCCCGGTGCTGGTTTTAGAAATACGGGGGACCCCTACTCTTTTTGTCCCCCGTATTTTTGGAACCAGTACCAGGCGCAGAGCCCGATGCTGGTTGCTTAAATATGGGGGAACCCCTGTAATTTTTTCCCCCATATTTCTGCAACCAGGGTCGGCTCAAAGAGCCCGAGGCTGGTTATGCTTAGGAGGGGGGACCCCACGCATTTTTTTTCCCGAAAATAACCACTTTCCCACCCCTTCCCACTGATATACATGCACGGATCTCATGGATCCGTGCATGCCTATCCAATCACGGTAAAAAAAAGCAGGTCTGTTTTTTTTTAGCACTTTTTTACGAGTTGTAATCTTTCACGGCAGTGTTTTTTTTTTTTTTTGCTTTGCACTTCTTAGTAAATTACCGAGATTCATACTTAAACAGCCGCGTTTTGACCGATGGTGTATTCATTCGTAATTTTTTTCTTGGACTTCCAAAAAATTACGAATGCCCTCATCACTGCCGTGATTTGAGTTTAGTAAATTACCGAGATGACACTTTGAAGAAAAAACGGCATCTCGGTCAAAATCGGGACCTTAGTAAATATACCCCAGTGTGTTGATTCCTCTCCTCAGGTGTGATGGGAGCATGATATGGGACAATCTGTAACTGATGCTCAGTGAGAGTTAATCTACACTACATCCTATTGCATGTCCAAGTGTTTGAAATAATCACTCAGAAATACATTTTAAGTTATTGTATTGATTGTATAGATTGTATCTTACTCCTGACTGATTACATACATATGTTTCCTCATACATTTTTGCAGTAGTCATGCCAAACTGCCCCTCTTGGTACCTGATGAGAGTCTTTTGGCGTTAGGCGTCATATTTGCTGAAAATGTTTGTCGCAATGCAATGTGACTAGGATGCATGAGGAGACTGTTGGCAGGATGTACTAATAGACATTGCAGCCGATCGTCACAATGCTAATCGCGTATGTACTAACATAGGCTTCTATGGGGTATCGCCAGCAAAAGCCACTGAACCTGTGGCCGGGGCTTTGTACTTTAGGAAAATGTGGTAAATGGGGGTTTACCACATTTTCTGCTTAGTACATCCCGCCCTGTGTGTTAAGTGGTAACATCTGCATACTGTAAGTGCTACAATGAAGCACCACAACCTTTTCCAATACAAGTTCTGTTCTGCTCTGTGTCTTCTCGCGCGCCCTAGTCACATTGCGTTGCGATTAAGATGTACTTTTTGGTAAAAAGACCCCCAGACTTTAGAAGAGTTGCATGGGACCTGGCAGCTCACTCACACCAGGCATCTCGCACTGCATGGCGTAAGGAGGCTAGATGTATGACGACACATCTGTACTCTAAGGCCAATGTACTCAAAATTCTGCTGGTGAAATTGTGGTGGTTGGTCCTAGTTATCTTATTTCCCTGATATGCCCTGCACCTAAAAGTTTTTGGGCATATATATTTTCCTTGCTTCATAACGTGCTGGGAAATGCTCTGTCTCCCTCTCCTGACCTGGCACTTCTCCATTTATACCCTGCAATCATCCCAACATTATGTGTTAGGCCACACACTGTACAGTATGTATAGCAGCAAGGAACTGCGCTGGCCATTGACGGTTCTATAATACACTGCACCCATGTTTTATTACTAACCAGTCTTGCATTGGGTGCTGCAGCTGCAACAAAAATCACAGCCAAAATGGCCTCCACGCATTCACAGTAGTGAAATTAGTCTCCGGAACATGGCATGCACCATATTTTTGGAGACCTGCAGATGCGCAGTAGGCTCTGGCACAATGCCAGAGCCAACTGCAATGTGGCAAGGAGGGGGCCCACCCGGAGACTGCACACGGGCCCCCTCCTCTTTTAAAACACCCTTGTTCAGCAGCATGGGGCCACATGCTGTGGCCATGTCTTTCAAGCCTCTGTACTGCCAGGCACGGCTTTCCATAGTCTATACCATAAGAGGCAATCAGGACATTATTTTGCCCTGCACTTAAAAAATAAGAACAGAAAAAACAGACTGCAAAAAGTACACTATCTGGGTTACTGCCCTGGAATGAGCCAAATTGTAGGGTTAAGATTGAGCTTGGGGGCCGTTGGGTCATCATCACATCCACAAGCATAGTTAAAAATGTACTGTATATATTTATTTATTTTAATATACTGTAGATTGCTCTCAACTTGCACAGGCACTTTCCCCAGAAGAGTGAAGAATATTATTTGACTTTTCTTTTACCAAAAATACCCCTTGGAGTCCAACAGTCAAAGCGGACAAACAAAAAACTTTATCCCTATTTACCTATGTGTAAAAGTTATTAAACTATAACACCGTAATTATGTTAAATAATATGCGGGGTGTATTGCAAAGCAATTAATTTATATGAGTAGAGTATTACTAATGTAGAATATATGCACAAAAATGCATAGGACATTTGTGTTAGAGTAAATACATAGACAACATGTCGAAAATAAGATTTTACTCACCGGTAAATCTATTTCTCGTAGTCCGTAGTGGATGCTGGGGACTCCGTAAGGACCATGGGGAATAGACGGGCTCCGCAGGAGACTGGGCACTCTAAGAAAGATTTAGTACTACTGGTGTGCACTGGCTCCTCCCTCTATGCCCCTCCTCCAGACCTCAGTTAAGGAAACAGTGCCCGGAAGAGCTGACATTACAAGGAAAAGATTTTGGAATCCAGGGTAAGACTCATACCAGCCACACCAATCACACCGTATAACTTGTGATAACATACCCAGTCAACAGTATGAACAACAACAGAGCATCAGACAAACCTGATGCAACCATAACATAACCCTTATGTAAGCAATGACTATATACAAGTATTGCAAAAGATGTCCGCACTTGGGACGGGCGCCCAGCATCCACTACGGACTACGAAAAATAGATTTACCGGTGAGTAAAATCTTATTTTCTCTAACGTCCTAGTGGATGCTGGGGACTCCGTAAGGACCATGGGGATTATACCAAAGCTCCCAAACGGGCGGGAGAGTGCGGATGACTCTGCAGCACCGAATGAGCAAACACAAGGTCCTCCTCAGCCAGGGTATCAAACTTGTAGAACTTTGCAAAAGTGTTTGAACCCGACCAAGTAGCTGCTCGGCAAAGTTGTAATGCCGAGACCCCTCGGGCAGCCGCCCAAGAAGAGCCCACCTTCCTTGTGGAATGGGCTTTTACTGATCTTGGAGGCGGCAAGCCAGCCGCAGAATGAGCCTGCTGAATCGTGTTACAGATCCAGCGAGCAATAGTTTGCTTTGAAGCAGGAGCACCCAGCTTGTTGGATGCATACAGGATAAACAGCTAGTCAGGTTTCCTGACTCCAGCCGATCTGGCTACATAAATCTTCAAAGCCCTGACTACATCTAGTAACTTGGAATCCTCCAAGTCACGAGTAGCCGCAGGCACCACAATAGGTTGGTTCACATGAAAAGAGGACACCACCTTTGGCAGAAATTGCGGACGAGTCCGTAATTCTGCCCTGTCCATATGGAAAACCAGATAGGGGCTTTTACATGACAAAGCCGCCAATTTTTGACCACTTTCCACGTGAGATATTTTAACTCCACGGTCTTAAGCGGCTCAAACCAGTGAGATTTCAGGAAACTCAACACCACGTTAAGATCCCAAGGTGCCACTGGTGGCACAAAAAAGGGGCTGAATATGCAGCACTCCCTTTACAAACGTCTGAACTTCAGGTAGAGAAGCTAATTTTTGTATGAAGAAAATGGATCGGGCCGAAATCTGGACCTTAATGGACCCCAATTCTAGGCCCAAAGTCACTCCCGACTGTAGGAAGTGAAGGAAACGGCCCAGCTGGACTTCCTCTGTAGAGGCATTCCTGGCCTCACACCCAGCAACATATTTTCGCCGTATACAGTGATAATGTTTAGCCGTCACGTCCTTCCTAGCCCTTATCAGCGTAGGAATAACCTCATCCGGAATCCCTCTTTTCTACTAGGATCCGGCGTCCAACCGCCATGCCGTCAAACGCAGCTGCGGTAAGTCTTGGAACATACAAGGTCCCTGCTGCAACAGATCCTGCCCTAGAGGCAGAGGCCATGGGTCCTCTGTGAGCATTTCTTGCAGCTCTGGATACCAAGTCCTTCTTGGCCAATCCAGAACAATGAGTATTGTTCTCATTCTTCTTTTCCTTATGATTCTCAGCACCTTGGGTAAGAGAGGAAAAGGAGGAAACACATAAACCGACTGGAACATCCACGGTGTCACCAGTGCGTCTACAGCTATCGCCTGAGAGTCTCTTGACCTGGCGCAATACCTCTGTAGCTTTTTGTTGAGGCGGGATGCCATCATGTCCACCTGTGGCAGTTCCCACCGACCTACAAGCTGCGCGAAGACTTCTTGATGAAGTCCCCACTCTCCCGGGTGGAGGTCGTGCCTGCTGAGAAAGTCTGCTTCCCAGTTGTCCACTCCCGGAATGAACACTGCTGACAGTGCGCTTACGTGATTCTCCGCCCAGCGAAGAATTCTGGTGGCTTCTACCATCGCCACCCTGCTCCTTGTGCCGCCTAGGCGGTTTACATGAGCCACTGCGGTGATATTGTCTGACTGAATCAGAACCGGTTGGTCGCGAAGCAGGGTCTCCGCTTGACTTAGGGCGTTGTATATGGCCCTTATTTCCAGGATATTGATGTGAAGGCAAGTTTCCTGCCTTGACCACAGCCCTTGGAAATTTCTTCCCTGTGTGACTGCCCCCCACCCTCGGAGGCTTGCATCCGTGGTCACCAGGACCCAGTCCTGAATGCCGAATCTGCGACCTTCGAGAAGGTGAGCACTCTGCAGCCACCACAGGAGAGACACCCTGGCTCTGGGGGATAGGGTGATTAACCGATGCATCTGAATATGTGATCCGGACCACTTGTCCAGTAAGTCCCATTGGAAGGTCCTCGTATGGAACCTGCCGAAGGGAATGGCCTCGTATGATGCCACCCTCCTTCCCAGGACCCGAGTGCAGTGATGCACTGACACCTGTTTTGGTTTTAATAGATTCCTGACCAGTGTCACAAGCTCCTGAGCTCTCTCTATCGGGAGATAAACCCTTTTCTGGTCTGTGTCTAGGATCATGCCTAGGAGAGGCAGATGAGCTGTAAGAACCAACTGCGACTTTGGAATATATAGAATCCAGCCGTGTTGCCGTTACACTTCCAGAGAAAGTGATACGCTGTTCAGCAACTGCTTTCTTGATCTCGCTTTTATGAGGAGATCGTCCAAGTACGTGATAATAGTGACACCTTGCTTCCGCAGGAGCACCATCATTTCCGCCATTACCTTGGTGAATATTCTCAAGGCTGTGGAGAGACCAAACGGCAACGTCTGAAATTGGTAATGACAATCCCGTACCGCAATTCTAAGTTACGTCTGATGAGGTGGATAAATGGGGACATGAAGGTATGCATCCTTTATGTCCCGAGTCACCATAAAATCTCCCCCTTTCAGGCTTGCAATAACCGCTCTTAGCGATTCCATCTTGAACTTGAACCTTTTCAGGTATATGTTCAGGGATTTTAAATTCAATATGGGTCCGAATGAACCGTCTGGTTTCGGGACTACAACATGGTCGAATAATAACTCCCTCCTTGTTGAAGGAGGGGAACCTTGACCACCACCTGTTGAAGATACAATTTGTGAATTGCAGTTAACACTGTTTCCCTCTCGTGGGGGGAAGCCGGCAGGGCTGTCGGTGAGGGGGCATCTTCTCAAAGTCCAACTTGTATCCCTGAGACACAATATCTATTGCCCAGGGATCTAACAGGGAGTGAACCCACTTGTGGCTGAACTTACGAAGGCGTGCCCCCACCGGGCCTAGCTCCGCCTGTGGAGCCCCAGCGACATGCGGTGGATCTTTGTAGAGGCCAGGGAGGACTTCTGTACCTGGGAACTAGCTGTGTTGTGCAGCTTCTTTCCTCTGCCCCCGCCTCTGGCAAGAAAGGACGCACCTCGGACTTTCTTGTTTCTTTATTCGAAAGGCTGCATTTGATAATGTCGTGCTTTCCTAGGCTGTGCAGGAATATAAGGCAAAATATCAGAATTACCAGCTATAGCTGTGGAGACCAGGTCCGAGAACCCTTCTCCACACAGTCCTCAGCCTTCCATATGCCTCTTAAATCGGCATCATCTGTCCATTGCACATTCTACAGGACACGTCAAGCAGAAATCGACATAGTTTTGACTCTAGGACCCAGTATACTCATGTCTCTTTGGGCATGTTTTATATATATATACCTAGCTCTTAAGACAGCATCTTTCTCTATATATACATATATATATATATATATCTATATGCATACTAGGGTCTCAATCTCTGCTGATAAGGTACCTGTCCACGCTGCCACAGCGCTATAAACCCATGCCGACACAATCGCCGGTCTGAGTAGTGTACTAGAATGTGCACGCTATCTGCAGGATCCCTGAGAACAGCTAGTGCTAAATTCTGTGCAAACGTGACACCATAGGGGAAGATTCCCATCACATCCTGGCCCTAGTGGGGAAAGGATACTCCCTGAGAATTCTTTGTGGGATGCTGCAGTCTCTTGTCTGGAGATTCCCGCTCTTTTTCCTCATGAGAGGAGGGAAATTTACCTCAGCTTTCTTCCCCTTAACATGTGTACCCTTGTGTCAGGGACAAATGAGTCATCAGTGATATGCAAATCATATTTTATTACAATAATCATATATTGAATACCTTTCAGCCATTTTGGCTGTAACTTTGCATTATCGTAGTCGAAACTGGAGTCAAACTCCGTGTCGATATCAGTGTTTATTATTTTGGATAGTGAGCATTGTGAGACTCTGAAGGTCTCTGTGACATAGGGACAGACATGGGTAGATTTCCAGTCTGTTCTCTAATCTTTTGTGCAATAAATTCACCTCAGCACTTACACATATCCAAACAGGTGTCGGCGTTGTCGACGGAGACACCCTCTCACACACATATTTGCTCTATCTCCTCCTTAGGGGAGCCTTTTACCTCAGACATGTCGACACACACGTACCGACACACCACACACACAGGGGATGCTCTATTTGAAGACAGTTCCCCCACAAGGCCCTTTGGAGAGACAGAGAGAGAGTATGCCAGCACACACCCCAGCGCTATATGACCCAGGAATCACACAGTAACTTAGTGTTAACCCAGTAGCTGCTGTATATATTGTTTTTACGCCAAATTTATGTGCCCCCCCCCTCTCTTTTTCACCCTCTCTATCTGCAGGGGAGAGCCTGGGGAGCTTCCTCTCAGCGGATCTTTGGAGAGAAAATGGCGCTGGTGAGTGCTGAGGAAGAAGGCCCCGCCCCCTCAGCGGTGGGCTTCTCCCGCGATTTTGTGTAAAATTAATGGCGGGGGCTCATGCATATAACAGTGTCCAACTGTATATATGCTGCTTTTTGCCAGGAGGTAATCAATTGCTGCCCAGGGTGCCCCCCCACCCCCTGCACCCTACAGTGACCGGAGTGTGTGGGTTAGTGTGGGCGCAATGGCGCACAGCTGCAGTGCTGTGCGCTACCTCATATGAAGACAGGAGTCTTCTGCCGCCGATTTTGATGTCTTCTTGCTTCAACCCGCCGGCTTCTGACTTCTGGCTCTGCGAGGGGGACGGCGGCACGGCTCCGGGAACGGACGACAAGGTCAGGTCCTGTGTTCGATCCCTCTGGAGCTAATGGTGTCCAGTAGCCTAAGAAGCGCAACCTAGCCGCAGTTAGTAGGTTTGCTTCTCTCCCCTCAGTCCCACGTAGCAGAGAGTCTGTTGCCAGCAGAAGCTCTCTGAAAATAAAAAACCTAACTAAAATACTTTCTTATTAGCAAGCTCAGGAGAGCTCACTAAAATGCACCCAGCTCTGTCCGGGCACAGATTCTAACTGAGGTCTGGAGGAGGGGCATAGAGGGAGGAGCCAGTGCACACCAGTAGTACTAAATCTTTCTTAGAGTGCCCAGTCTCCTGCGGAGCCCGTCTATTCCCCATGGTCCTTACGGAGTCCCCAGCATCCACTAGGACGTTAGAGAAATAATATTTAACTTTTGGGGACATCAAAGCTTTAATACCACTGGTCAATATTTACATATAATATTGTCATATTTCTGTTCTAATTACAACATCTAGTCATACGTAAATGTATTAAATTCAATGTGATACTTTTACATTTTAAATATTAACATGTACTTACAATGATATCAAAAGAATACACTACAGCTGGTTTAAATGGAGTCTCCAGAGGCTTAACAGGAAAATTCAAAGCTATAAACTATTCGTTGATTCTATAAATTGCACCGAGCTGCCTACAGTTATATCACTTTTTATTCCTCACCAGAGTGTTATCAAAGAGTACCAGATTTTCTTTAATAATGGCCTCTGCAATTCTTTGTGTGCTGTAAGTAATTCTTTGAGCAACATGTCTATACCAGCCTGCTCTGGTTATGAAGCAACTAAGATATAAAAATATACCAGCCAATCAGCTCCTAACTGCCATGTATTATTTTTTTCAATTTGCAAATGTGTTCAATCAGCTTTTCCATAAATATAAAGAAGTTGTTATATTACTATACTATTGTAAGGGATTTAGCACACAACAAAACAACAACAACAACAACAACAACAACAACAACAACAGCAACAACAAATAAATGTACAGTACTGTAGAGAAGTGGTGTAAATTAGATGATTCCTGGGCTGCATGTAGTGCTAATACATGACCTGCAGCCAGGGCCGGATTAAGCCTTTGGGAGGCCCGGGGAACTTGAAATAGGGGGGGCCCTATATGGGTCATATATGCCCCATAGGCATATATGACCCTCCCTCATGTGTGGGAGGGTCATATATGCCTATGGGGGTAGAGAGGGGGTGACTTCCGGGGGGGGGGGGGGGGGTTCAATACAATAACAATTGGGGGTGGGGGAGGAATAATGTACAGTTAAAGTAATAATAAAAAAAAATACATTGGTTGCAGGGTGGGGTATGTGCACAAAAAAAGTGTTGTTTTTTTTTTACTGGGGGGGGGGATTGGGTGGTTTATTAAACTTTTTTTATTGCTTCTAAGGGGGTATGGGGTTACTATTGTAACGGGTTTAAGGTTTAAGTCCACTGTGCGTTCTATTGCCAATGGGGGGGGGGGTGTTATTTTCTGCACTGCTGCAGATTGTAACAATGAACTCACTACTGTGTGGGGTGGGCGTTCACCTCTCGACTACCTTGCTTGCTTGACCGCACTCCTTATCAGTGCAGAGGTCTGTTCAGTCTCCTGTCCAGGTCGCTGCGGAGTCCGGGTCCCTCTCTCCTCGCTGGGAAGAGGCGTGGTCCCTCAATCCAGACAGCTGCTACTACTGTAGCTAGCTGTCAGTGTAACCCTTAGTGCAGCGTGGCCGTGACTGTTTACGCTGTGCAGGCAGCAGGGGCAAATGGATCTAAGCAGCTTCAGCTGGGGGGCCCCTTTAGGGAGGAGGGTCCGGGGTACTCACCCCCTGTGACCCCCCCTTAATCCGGCTCTGCCTGCAGCCTGGGTGTTACATCATGGCCCACAATGCTGGAATTGGATTGTTTTTTTTTATCATCAAACGTTTTTTTTTGTATTAAATATAATCAAATTATGGGGTACAGAAAAAAAGAGGAAAGGAAGGCGGGAACAATAGGGTTGCACAAATGGGGGTTCCACATGCATAGCATAATAAAGAAGACAGGAATGACGTGTCACAATAACCAATGTAATAATCAAAAAAACACAAGACATACTGTATACAGGTCAAAATTGTGTCAAGAAGAATCATCTGCATTCAAACTAAATTGAAGTGGATGAGATTGTGAGGCTTTGTGAACAAACTGCACACTCTCGCCATCTGTGACGCAATCATGCCATGACCACCACATTACAAATGGAGAAGAGGTCAGGGTCGAATAAGAGGCCATCTCCATCTCATGATGAAATTTAACTTTATGAAACACCTTAATCAAGGAGGGAGGAAGAGACTGTTTCTAGTATTGGGCCAGTGCCAGTTTTATCAGAGGAAGGGGCCCGTGTGCAGACTCAGGGTGGCCCCCTCGTCTCCATGGTGCAGTAGGCTCTGGCATTGTGCTAGAGTGTACTGTGCATATGCAGGTCTCCAGAAACATGGTGCCTGCCACAGGGCCGGTGCAAGGATTCTCGGCACCCTAGGCAAAACTTCAGCCTACTGCCGCCCCCCCCCCCCTCACACTACCCACACCCACCCGCCCCGCAGGTAAATGTGTGGCAGTGGCTTCTTAGAAGTTCCACAGCTGTCAAAAAGAGACCGTCCCCTAATAAAGAACTATGTAAAAAAAAAGTTTACTGACAGAGATTCCACTGACACAAACACACTGACACAGATAGACTACCACTACTTACTGACACAGACATCACTTGTTGGCACATACATACTTACTGACAGACACCCCCTAAATGACATAGACACTAGTTACTGGCAGATACCCCTTACTGACACAGATGCCCCTTACTGACAAATACCCCTGACATAGACACCAGTTATTGGCACATACATACCCAGACATACCTTACTGACACAGATACTTACTGACATATACCCTTTACTGACACACACACTACTTCAGATATACAGTACACCCCTTACTGACGCCACTTACTGGCATGTACATAGACACCCCTTGCTGACAAAGATACAACTTACTGACACACACTACACAGACACCACTTACCGGCACAAACACACTACTTACTGACGCACACACAGCACTTACTGACACAAACACACACACCACTTACTGACACAAATGCACATACTACACAGAAACCACTTACTGACACACACACAAACACCACTTACTGACATAAATGTCACAAGACACCACTTACTGACACACACAAACAAACACACACACACACACACACACACACACACACACACACACACACACCACTTACTGACACATTTACCACATAGGTGAGACTAAGCGCTGTGTTAGTGTAGTGATGAATAAATAAATGAAAAAATTATGATATAATATAAATGAAAAGAATGAACAAAATAGAAAAAATATGGTGGTAAATAATGATAAAAAATAATAATAATAAAAAAATGATGAAAAAAAATTGTGGCTTGCGGCAATGAATAGGAAAAAAGAGGAGAGTGCAGTGGGTGCAGCAGGAGAATAAAGGAGAAAGATTGGAAAGAGGACACTAGGAATAATTTAAAAAATAAATAAATAATAAAATATAAAAACAATGGTCTAGTGCAGAGGTTCTCAAACTCGGTCCTCAGGACCCCACACAGTGCATGTTTTGCAGGTCTCCTCACAGAATCACAAGTGAAATAATTAGCTCACCTGTGGACCTTTTAAAATGTGTCAGTGAGTAATTAATACACCTGTGCACCTGCTGGGTTACCTGCAAAACATGCACTGTTTGGGGTCCTGAGGACCGAGTTTGAGAACCTCTGGTCTAGTGGCCCGATGCTTACAGGCTCTTCTACGTGATTTAATTTGGTGTGGAGCTGGTTAGAGAAAATTATAGTCCCGCTTTGAACGCTTGGTGGACACTGTCCCTGGCTTACCCTAAGTCAGGTCCCGCTCTGTGCGCTATGTGCTGTGACCTGAAGTTCGGGTCTCGGCTTCCGGTGATGGCAGACGCTGGCGGCGGTGCTTTCTCCTTCTCTTGTGTCTGCTCCCACGCTATATCCAATGCATTTCGAGCGGGACCTGACAAAAGGTAAGCCCTTTTTTCCTATTCATTGCCGCAAGCCACAATTTTTTTTCATCATTTTTTTATTACTATTAGTTTTTATTATTATTATTATTATTATTATTATTATAATTTTTTATCATTATTATTTACCACCATATTTTTTCTATTTTGTTCTTTCTTTACATTTATATTATATCATCATTTTTTCATTTATTTATTCATCACTGTGCCAGACATACACTAACACAGCGCTTAATCTCGCCTCCAAAAACGGATTCCCTGATCTATAAATTGAGCAGCTCACATCAAGCGCAGCAAACTATTATCATTTACCCCAAACATTTACCACAGACACCACTTACTGACACACGCTACATAGACACCACTTACTGACAAGAATACAGACACCACTTACTGACACACAGACACCACTTACTTACACAAACACCACTTACTGACACAAATGCACACAGACACCACTTACTGACACAAACAGACACCACTTACTGACACAAACTCACTAAACAGACACCACTTACTGACACAAACTCACTAAACAGACACCACTTACTGACACAAACTCACTAAACAGACACCACTTACTGACACAAGGTGAGAGGGTAACCCCCGGGTGTGCGCTGCTTCTCGCAGATGTCCGCCCGCTCTGCCATCCACGGACCCGGCTGTCATCTTCTCAGTGCAGCCTCCTCCTCCATGCCCTGGTGTTGGTCCTTCTGGCAGGCGGGGGCCAGGTTCTCTGGGACACTCCGACACTGACGTATATCGCAGCGGAGCGGGGACAGGAAGGAGCCGGTAACAAGATGCAGGAGGGAGCAGGAGGCAGCGGGTACCAATCGTGAGCGGGAGTCCAATTGCGGGGGGAAGGGAGGGAGCTGGTGACAACACTGCGTGAAGGCGGGGGGGGGGGGCAGATGACATTCGGGGGAGCCCAATCGCAGGGACGGGGGAAGTAGCCAACATCCAACATGAAGTGGGAGCCAATCGCGAGTGGAGCTGCCGGCTGGTAATTTCTTCAGTGTGCTGTGCCGCCCTCCAGTGGTCGCCGCCCATAGGCAGCTGCCTAAAGCTGCCTAGTGGTAGCGCCGGCCCTGGCCTGCCATGTTCCAGAAATTCATTTCACTACTGTGCATTTGTGGCAGCCATTTTGGCTGTGATTTTTGCAGCGGCTGCAGCACCTATTGCGAGACTCAGGACAGGTAAGTAATAAAACATGGGTGCAGTGTGTGTGGTGTGGGACCACCCAGTGTGAGTGGCATCCTCTGCTCCTTAGTGGAGCAAGTAGTATCTGGCAGCATCACTGCTAAGAAGCTGTTGGCTGATTCTCCAGCATGTCAGTGACCAGTACTTTGTGTAATGGCTCCACAAGCGCTTTAACACACTTGATGAGTGACATCATGAAGTTTATTAAGTGTGTACCCCCTAACGACTGCAGGCTAAGGCACCCTCCAGGGTTTGCTTAATGGTAACACCGGTCCTGGGTAGTGCCAAAGTTTGCATTTACACTTGTATAGTCCACAGAAGTAAGGGGAGATGTACTAAGTCTTGGGGAGTGATAAAGTGGAGAGTGATAAAGTACCAGCCAGTCAGCTCCTAACTGCCATGTTACAGGCTGTGTTTGAAAAATGCCAGTGAGGAGCTGATTGGTTGCTATTTTATCTCTCTCCACTTTATCACTTACCTAGGTTTAGTACATCTCCCCTTATGCCTGTGGTGCTAGGGTGTTCAGTGCCCCCGTGCAAACTATAAATTTGCACCCTCCCATACTTTACAAAGGGAAAGCGCGCATCGAAAAAGGGATGTGGTCTTACAAGGAAGGGGGGTGGCCACACAATAGTACCCCCATTTAAAATGCCCCCAGTAGTGGCGCTACTTACACATAGCGACCCCAGAAGTAGTGCCGCTTACACATAATGACCCCAGTAGTAGCGCAGCTTACACTAAATACCCCAGTAGTAGTGCAGCTTACACGTAATGCCCCCAGTAGGAGCGCAGCCTACACGAAAAGCCCCCAGTAGTAGCATAGCTTACACGTAGTGCCCCAGTATTAGTTCCGCTTACACATAACGCCCTCAGTAGTAGTGCAGCTTACACATAATGCCCCAGTAGTAGCGCAGCTTACATGTAACGCCCCAGTAGTAGCGCAGCTAACACGTAATGCCCCAGTAGTAGCGCAGCTTACACATAATGCCCACAAAAGTGCAATTTATTCACATTCCTACCCCCCACACACATACACATATATAAATACACACACACACACACACACACACACACACACACACACACACACACACACACACACACACAGACTTTCTCACTTACTCTTCCTGGCTGGCAGGATCTGGAGCAGCATGTCTTCCTCTGTGGCACTGCAGTCTGCTGGTCCCGTGTGGCCCCGCCCCCCATCCATGTAGCCCCTCCCCCTCTGTCTGTGTAGCCTTTGCCCCCTTTTCATCTGATCAGTCACTGCCACTGTCACAGGAGGGGTAGAGGAGTCTTTAAACTGCCGGCGCCTCTGCCTGTCATACAGTGGCAGGAACTGCAGCCAGCAGCAGCAGGGGGAAAGGTGCAACAGTGGGGATGCAGAGCAGGGAGAGCGCCTCTCCAGCCTGGCGCCTACCTGTTTTGCATCCCTTTGCTGAGTGGGTAGCTCCGGGCCTGCCTGTGGACTACACAAGTATAAATGCAAACTTAATGCAAAGTTTGGCAATATCCAGAAATCGTGCTACCATTAGGCAATGCTAGGATGGTGCCTATGGCCGTCAGTGCGGTATCCAGATGATAAATTGTCAGTAATAAGGTTGACAGTCAATAGGTCGACCCTATATGGTTGACAGGCAATAGGTCGACAGGTGCAAAATTTCAAAATGGTCAATAGGTCGACAGGTACAAAAGTTCAACAGGTTCAAATGGTCAACATGATTGTGGTCAACACACATACACTTATGGTCGACACATTCTTTTTTTCAACTTTTTCATACTTTACCATCCACGTGGATGACGATTGGGAATAGTAACCTGTGTTATGCATAGCGGTAATGGAGTGAAGCACCTTGCCTGAAGCATGGCTATGCTGCAAGGGAACATATACACTAATTGTGGTCACATGTGGTTAAACATACAAAATGACACCCAAAAATGCAAAAAAAAAAAAAAGTGTTGATCTTTTTGGTGTCAACCATCTCCATATTGACCTTTTCACTGTGTCAACCTTTTGCACCTGTAAACCTTTTCAAGTGCCTACCTTTTCACTGTCAACCTTTTGACCCTGTTGACCTTTTGACACTGTCGACCATGTATATGTCAACACTGTGGGATCGACCTAGAGACTGTTGACCTAATATTGGTCAACCTACTGTAATGATCCACACCCCGCCAGTGGTAAGGGAGTGCATATACACTTAATAAACTACATGATGTTACTCATCCAGTGTATTAAAGCAAAGGCTTTGTCCATCTTCCCCATATACTTTATAGGTACGACACATGAAATGTAAATGGCTGGTCAGTGGGCATCTATACCGTTACAATGATAATATCATCTAGCAGAAGAATAGCATTTTTGTTATTAGACAATATTTAAGTATTCCTGTTGCCTAAACATGAATTGCACCAATTATGAAAAAAAATAATAAAAAAAAATAAACTATGTGCCGTATATGACGAATTCTGACTTTTTTTTAGAGCGGCAATCATTCACTAGGCATGGATTTCCCTCGTACATGATTGCCACTTTAAAAAAAACTTCTGAGTTTAATCGGGAACCCACACCTCCGGCCAACTCAGACTTCATTACATCCATCCGTATATGTACAGTCACAAGGAACTTCTAACAAGGAGACAAAAAGCACAGAATGCCTCTATTTTATCATTAGGTTGTAATAAACTGATAAGATTGGTTCAGCCTACAAAAATAGCTGTGGAGGTGTTTGGTATACTTTCATGGAGAAATAATTAAAATAATGTAACTATATGTAACAGACGAATGGGGGAGCTTAAGTCTCTCAATGCCCTGTTTCATCTCACACTCCATCTTCTACAGCCAGTCTCTGTAGAGCATCAGTCAATCAGCCATGCTAACCTATGTTAGGGCATTCTGTCTACACTCAATAAAATATGAAATATGACTGCTCTTGAGGTATAAAACCATCCCACATCCCGCATTTTAAATTCACGTTAAGCTACTTTTCAAGCTCACTTTAAAATATTGACTGCATGAAACCTTATTTGTGTTCAGTCTTCTTATCTGAGTTTCAGCTTGTCTAGTTGAAATTTGCTCTCTGTGAATCTTTTGCTATAGGCAAATAACCTTAATGATTGCTGTTACATTACTGTAGCTACTGCAGGATATCCAGTTAGCAGCAGCTGAGGTATAATGATAGGAAAGCAAGGAAAACTGCAAGCTTATCCAGCATTCTGCTGAAGTACATTCCCAACTGGGGATAAAAGCTCTAAGCATATTCCTCTGTGATTCCCAATTTATTTGTACAAATAGCACAACATAGTAAACACAATTTTCTTTCACTGCTCAGCTGCACTTAAATGTGCCTAGATTTCTGCTGTATGCTATCCCATGGGTAACAAGAACTAATCGGATAGCAATCCACTACAGTACTTTCCAATTTGTATCCTTAAAACTATGCTGATACACTGTATATAGATGTACTTTGAAGTTTGCCATTAACTTAGCTAATCATATTATTTCTGTTCCAAATTAAACTGAGAATGTGCCTACAAACGCTCCTCATTCTGTCTTTTCCTGCTGCTTATGTTGAGTTCATGCTTTCATATTAAGAGAAACATTGGGGGTAATTCCAAGTTGATCTCAGCAGGAAACTTTTTAGCAATTGGGCAAAACCATGTGCACTGCAGGGGGGGCAGATATAACATTTGCAGAGAGAGTTAGATTTGGGTGGGTTATTTTGTTTCTGTGCAGGGTAAATACTGGCTGCTTTATTTTTACACCGCAATTTAGATTGCAGATTGAACTCACCACACCCAAATCTATCTCTCTCTGCACATGTTATATCTGCCTCCCCTGCAGTGCACATGGTTTTGCCCAATTGCTAACAGAATTCCTGCTGCGATCAACTTGGAATTACCCCCATTTATCATTGAGTGATAAAACTCATTGTGAATGATAAAAGTCCAATGATTGCGTATGATAAATGGTACCCCAGCCAATCAGCTCCCAACTGTCAATTTTGAAACACATGACAGTCAGGAGCTGATTGTAGTGGCAAACGCTCGATTTCTAGAGGAACATTGGAGCAAGTGCGGGAGTTTGGAGAAGTGGTAGAAGAACCTAGTACCAACCCTCAACATTAATGTACACATTGGTCTTTTTATACACTGCAGTGTATACTGTATTGAATACAGTATTAAACTGTAACAATATAGATTCTTTATCGTATAGGCTGTATCAAATATTTTTAACGAATATAACTAAAATAAGTGGTCAGGAAAAGGTTAAACATCCCCTCATGAATAAATATACAATCATTAGAGAACCAGTAGGAGATACTGTAGAACTACACTTTCTAAGCACACATTTCTTCCACCTCATGGTAAGGCTCCTGTCTCTTCTTCCTGACAGCTACTCTCTGGTACACTGCACTGATTGAGGGTTCAGCTTCACATACACAGCAGACTGGGTAGAAGAATCCGTTACCACTGGGCATTTGCAGAAGCTCCGCTCTGTTCCTCAAGCTGCACATTGTGGCAGTAGCGCTAGTAAACGTATTATAGTCTATTACTATTGTCATAATCTGAGTCGCTGGCCAAGAGGAGGGGGGTTACCAGGCAACTGGAACCCCCCGCATTTGTCTATGGATTGGCTGGAGCACTATTAATCTTACATAATGAGTTGTATCATTCACAACGAGTTTTATCACTCGTTGGTAAATGAGGCCCTAAAGCTGGGTACACACTTAACAATGTGCATCCAGCACATAGGCGTGCGCAGGGGGGGTGCCTGGTGCGCACAGGCACCCCCTAATGTCTGTCACCTCCTCACACACACCTGCTGCAGTATCCGCGATCGCAGATTGTGCTCATTTCTGTCCTCCCGCCCATTGTGCCCGCCATCCCCTCCGCTCAGTCTGGCTGTCATTCATTTGTATGGGTGCAGCATCACTGATGTAATCCTACTCCCAGTTCCTCTAACCTGTGGGATGTGTTGTGATGATATCATGCTGCGTGCATGCCCGCTCATGCTCCCACCCACACACTCTCTCCTCATCATGTGCCAACGCCACAGAATACAGCGTTCCTCTTGGAGGAGGACAAGTTCAAATTCAATATCAATATATATCTCGAGAGATTAGGATATAATCTATGGTAATAAAATATACAAATTTAACATATATTAAACAGATTTTAAAATATATATGTGCATCAACTCTCTATATTATTTAGTTTGCATTGAGTGCCAATATGTGGTGGTAGACACGCCTGGTAGGTGGTGCTAGACACGCCCATTAGGTGGTGTTAGACATGCCCAATAGGCGGTGCTAAACACGCCCTTCTAATCGTGCACCCCCTAATAAAATGTCCTGCGCACGCCTATGATCCAGCATAACATCGCGGGTGATGGGAACATGCAGGTAGGCCGGCATCGGCAAGTGTGTACAGCAGTGATGGAGCAATGATGGGGGCCATGCTGTATTCATCAGCATGGCTCTCGCTAGCGATGTTTTCCGAATGTAGGGCCGATGGAGGATGTCACTGACGATGTGCGGGAATGAGCATTGTCAGTGACATAGTGTTTACATACTAGGCAATGCACTCAATATGTCAGTACACAGCATAAGGAGTCCTACAGAAAGGTTCGTAGGGGAGCTGCAGAAGTAGTCCGGACTTACCCTGCACAAAGCTCCAAGATCTCACTGTATGTCCTATCTTGGTAGGCAGGTCCTCCTCCTGTGTCCTAGGGGGTGCTGACCTGCAGCTCCCCTACAAACCTTTCCTGTAGGACTCCTTCATGTACAATTGCCACTTTGTTATTGGACTATACATTCCCTTGCTGGGAAGATTTTCATTTGTTTTATCTTGTCCATACAGTTTTGTTAATGTATGGTATTTTATGACATGCATTTTATTTGTGTATATGTTATTGATTAAAATTCCTTTTGATTTTATCCTGCATACCTATTTTGGTGTAGCAACTGGGTAGCGCCATTCTACCGCACAACCATTTTTGCGAGAACCGTTTCTCCAGGGTTTAGGGTTACCCACGTTGGTTTTAAGGGCTAGCTTATACCCAGTGAAGTGCCCAGGAATCTCTGTCAACCACTGTTGTTCTACACTAACAAATTGCTGTATAGATGGAACAAATCTTTTTTTGGCCAGTTATTCACATGTGCTTAAGTTTGTACTTATCCTAGTGTGTTTTTTGACCATAGTAAAAGCATGATGATGTCAACCTACTGGCTCACTGTGCCTTGGGTCTGCTTCATAGATGGTCACAAATGCCAGTGCTGCTGTGATCCTGTATGCAGCTGATGTGCGAAAATATGTGAATGTCACAGCAGCCGGGATTTGTACTGGGACATTTACAATCGGCGTCTCAGATCGTCCAGTTGTATATGAAGATGCAACCATCGGACGCACTTGATCAACAAACTTCTGAGTAACCTTATGCTCAAGCCGAATGTCTGTTGGAACTAGAACATGGAGCAATTTTGCCTGTGTACAGGATCGTAGTTACACTACCCCAAAATGGTCGCGACACGCCTGTGTTGGAGTCACCACCACCTCTTACTGCCCACAAACGGACCTTGAGTGTCAATCACTTTGCAAAAATATCCTCCCTGTGACCACCATCACAAGACTATCACGGCACATGTGCAGTAGCAAAAAAAAACAAACCATTGGTCTGTTGTGAAAATATCAACATTGCTTTCATCCCTTAATCAGGCTTCTGCAGTTTGGAGATGTGATGCTGCCTGCTCTGGTGAAGGTGATTGGATCAATAGCATGTCTTCCACTTCCAACCATGTGTAAACAATGACTACGCACAATACTTTTTTTTACCTCATATGTAAACTTGCTGCATGGGAACAGTAATTTGTGTATAACTCCCAGGTTTATGACTTGTGTTATGACACATACGTGGTCACATACAGCGTAACAGCTGATAATCTATGTGGATTTACAAGTTGGTGTATATGCTGCTTTTATGAACAGCTAGCATTTTTTCTACAGGTCTATAACAATATTTTAGTTTTTTTGGGGATCTTGTGTCAAACGTGACATTGCATAATCCAATGGCGTTTCTTTGAAGTGTACAGACCTGCCAACTAAGGCACCCTCACTACCTTTTTGTTAAATGAATATAAATAAATGATTGTTCATAGGAACCAAGTACACTTCTTAGACCACAGAGTGAACATTATAGGGGTCATTCTGACCCGTTCGTATGCAGCGGTTCTTCACTGCGGTGTGAACGGGTCGGAACTGCGGCTGCGTAGCGCTCACATTGCGCATGCGTGTTGTTGTCTTGCGACGGCCATCACCGGGCAATGACGCCAGGACCGATGAAAGCTATCGCAGGCGCGATCGCAAGAATATTGACAGCGGGAAGGAGGATCGGGCGTCTACTCACTGTTTTCTGGGCGTCGTGAGTCGAACGCAGGCGTGTCCTGGCGTTTGGAGGGCGGATGTCTGACATCACAGCTGCGACCTTCATCGCTGGATCCGTCGCACACGGTAAGTAGCTGCAGGGCTAGTCTTGTTTTGCAGGAAACTTTTTTAGCATAGCAGGGCTGCACAAGAGATCGCAGCCCTGCTATGCTAAAATACACTCCCCATAGGCGGTGTCAGGTTGATCGCACGAACAGCAAAAAGTTGCTACGTGCGATCAACTCGGAATGACCACCTAAGTCTCTATGTGTGAAACTGTCACACCTGAGCATTTTCCCTTTATGTAACTCTTTGGCATTGTGCACTTTAGACAGCACTATTTCGATTTGATTAGAACAGTGAAATTTGACTTTACACTGATAGTATCACATAATGAAATTTATTTTCTGTGTTTACTAATGGAATGTGAGAAAATACCTACTTGTGAGAGTAAGCATTTACCCAGCAGACATATATACAAATAATAAAGCAATTCCTAAATGTGTATATCGATATGAATACTGCTGGGTTGGCTCCTCCTGTAGATCCATAGCACCTTAATACTTCATCCTTTGACTATTTCTATGGACTTTCACCAGCGATTCATCGATATACAATACGGACTCTAGGTAATTCCGCAAAACCGCCTTACCTTTGTCTAATGCTGGCTCGCAGATCCATCCTTGGTGTTTTCCTCCTGTTCTCCCTCCTACGTTGTTCACCCTACGCTTTTGCTAGGTGAACTTTCATCAGCAATACTGGAGTATGGGTTAAACTTTATACTATCATACCACACTGATAACTCCAGACCTCGTCCGATCTTGGAAGCGAAGCAATGTTGGGCTTGGTTAGTACTTGGATGGGAGACCTCCTGGGAAGACCCAGTTTAGTAGAAATCAGGGCCAATGGCATACTCCGCGCCTAATATTGACAGCTTATTCCCCACTTTATGCTTTTTTCTACTTGTGTGTTTATCTAAAAGTATGGTAGGTGCTATGCAATTTCCCTTTTGGTTTGATTACTAAAAGGATCTCTCGCAAACAATCCTGTATAACTAATTTATGTGTTTATGAAACCTGTGGAATTTCACTATTTGATATCCACATTACGTATACCCATGATCTGCTAATAGACCAATCAGGTCTTGATTATAACATTTGTCTCATTGGTGCAATTACATTGAATTAAATTGGTATAAATCTTTGATATCTTTGTGAATCTGATGGAAATGAGACACTAAAAGTTATAATGTACATGTGTTGTCATGTATTGTTGTTTGTTTGTCCTATTGGATACACCACATTAACCCTTTTAATTGATATTGAATAAAGTATTTTGATTTTAATCTCACTTATGATTAAATTACCTTTAACTAATTTTAGGCCTTCTTTCTCTCTTTGTCTATACGCACAATACTTGTCAACTCATATGAGGCAACATCTGACTAGGGATGGATTAGAATGCGATGGATGACAACCATTGATCTACCTGATCTGATGGAAATGCTTTCCCCTTTGATGTTGGGATTGTGATGGTTGCCATCATCACTTGCATCTTTTTGATGGCATATCCAAGAGATGCTGATATCCATTCTGATGTATACACCAGGTGCCGGATATAATGACACCTGAGTTCAGCGGCCATGCAGGATGCCAGCCAAACTCAGGCATTTTTTTTAAAGGGACAACCACTTACAAGACATGGTTTTGCCATGTAAGTGAATGCCCCTTTTAAAAAACATCTGAGTTCAGACAGCATCCCGCACGAGCGCCGAACTCTGGCGTCATGACATCCGCCCTAAGTATGAGTGTCCGCAGCAAAGCTGCATGTGCAAATATCCAGTGTCCACTGAACCTGCACACTAGCAACTCTACCAGTATTAGGTGGACCCCTTATGATGGCTATCCCTACATCTGGCACATAGCAAGATGAAGAAAATGCATCAGATTGCTCCAGAACATACCCTGCTCTTGTATGCATTCTTCAAGTGAATACAGAGCTTTGGAATAAGCAAGGTGCAACTGCTCTGCCGTACTGTAAATGAAGAACTATATTGGGACCATTCCATGGGCTCTAACACAATAGGTACAGTACAACTATAGTGTGCTACCTATGGTGCAGTTAGCTTAAGCATTGGCTAATGGAATATGTGTTATTAAGGGGCACTTTGATCTTTATAGCAAACAACTGTTCTATACTTATTTATAGAGATGAGTGGGTTCGGTTCTCAGAGAACCGAACCCTACCGGACTTTGCCTTCCGAGTTCGGTTCCGAGCCAGGCTCAGGTTTTCCTGCCTGACTCGGAAACCCGAACGCGGCAAAACGTCATCACCCTGCTGTCAGATTCTCGCGGGATTTGGATTCCATATAAGGAGCCGCGCGCCTCGGCCATTTTCACTCCAGTCTCAGAGAGTGTATTGAGAGGATGTGTCCACAGTGTTCAGTGTCTGTGTGGGGATGGAAAGTGGGGTGGCGAGTCTTGTGCTGTGTTGTGTTGTGCTGTCCAGTGTAGTCAGTGTATTGTGCTGCATCAGTCCAGCCAGTCACAGTGTTGTTGTCCTCTGCTGCCATATATCCAGTGTAGCTGTATAAAGTTTTGCTGTGTTGTGCTTTCCAGTCCAGTGCAGTCAGTGTCTTGTGCTGCATCAGTCCAGTGACAAGTTACAGTGGTGGTGTCCTCTGCTGCCATATATCCAGTGTTACTGCCATATAATTCCTGTGATACTGGCGTATAATTCCCGTGATATTGCCGTATAATTCCCGTGATACTGGCGTATAATTCTTGTGACATTGCCATATAATTCTCAGAATACTGGCGTATAATTCCTGTGATACTGGCGTATAATTCCTGTGATATTGCCGTATAATTCCTGTGATATTGCCATATAATTCTCGGAATACTGGCGTATAATTCCCTGATACTGGCGTATAATTCCTGTGATATTGCCATATAATTGCCGTGATACTGCCGTATAATTCCATATAAGTCCATATAATTCCGTATAAATCCAGTCCAGTGGAGCTGCCATATAAATTCAGTGGTGCTGTCCTGTGCTGTATATTATTTACTCCAAATACAGGGGTTATTAATATTTAATCCAAATAATTTTTACAGGGTTTGCCCTGTGAGGTGTAGGGGTACGCTCTCTTGTGCCGCATATTGTGTTATATAACTCCAGAAAATAATGGAGAACAAACATTTGGAGGATAAAATAGGGAAAGATCAAGAACCACTTCCTCCTAGTGCTGAAGCTGCTGCCACTACCCATGACATAGACGATGAAATGCCATCCACGTTGTCTGCCAAGGCCGATGCCCATTGTGATAGTAGAGGACATGTAAAATCCAAAAAGCCAAAGTTCAGTAAAAAGACCCCAAAAAAAGAAGTTTAAATGGTCTGAGGAGAAACGTAAACTTGCCAATATGCCATTTACGACACAGAGTGGCAAGGAACGGCTGAGGCCCTGGCCTATGTTCATGACTAGTGGTTCTGCTTCACATGATGATGGAAGACCTCATAACTGAGGCCTTGACACTTATGTTGGTGTTAGACGTGCGTCCGGTATCTGCCATTAGTGCAGTGTGATTTAGACAATTGATAGAGATATTGTGTCCCCGGTACCAAATCCCATCTAGATTCCACTTCACTAGGCAGGTGATACCGAGATTTTGCCATTTAATTCTAGTGATTTGGACGTATAATTATTAATTACAGTGATTTTGTCAATTAATTCCAGTGATTTGGACGTATAATTACAGTGATTTTGCCAATTAATTCCAGTGATTCGGACGTATAATTATTAATTCCAGTGATTTGGACGTATAATTACAGTGATTTTGCAGTATAATTACAGTGATTTGGATGTATAATTATTAATTCCAGTGATTTTGCCAATTAATTCCAGTGATTTGGACATATAATTACAGTGATTTTGCAGTATAATTACAGTGATTTGGATGTATAGTTATTAATTACAGTGATTTTGCCAATTAATTCCAGTGATTTGGATGTATAATTCCAGTGATTTGGATGTATAATTTCAGTTGGAATTGTTTGTGTTGCTTGGCTTAGTCATACATCTACCTCAGTGCACCTCTTCGACATCTTTTCATGAGGTGCTGTTTGAGGCCTAGTTTTTGAAAAGTGCCATCCTGCCTGACACTGCTGTTTGAGTCCAGGGATACTGCTGTATTAGTCCTGGGGTACTGCCATATAAGTCCACCAATTGCAGAATTTAAAAAAAAAATGACAGGGGCGTGCTGGAGATGCTGTCAGTGGACCGAACAATTGCGGCCCACTCTCGACATTCAGCCACTGCGTGACACTACTAGATGGGCCAGGTGGTTGTGTCGCTTAGCTTAGTCATACAACAACCTCGGTGCACCTTTATTTCTTCTTTGCATCATGTGCTGTTTGGGGCCTTTTTTTGATATCTGCCCTCCTGTCTGACACTGTAGTGCCACTCCTAGATGCAGAGGCAAACGCAGGATCTAGTCGGCGGGGTTTCCGTGTGTGAGTGTGTACGTGTGTATATATATATATATATATATATATATATTTATACACACACACGTTTGTGTATGTTTATATATATATATATATATATACACACACACACATGTTTGTGTGTGTATATATATATATATATACCACAAACATTCATCCATACAGACACACATATATACATGCAAACATACACACACAGCCAGGGCCGTTTCTAGCCAATTTGGCTCCCAGTGCGAGATTTAAAATGCGCCCCCCACCCTCATAGATATAAAGAGTGAAAGCATGGGCGCGCCGAAGGCGCGTGTGCTCCAGGCAAGGGGGCGTGGCCTCGTGAAAATGGGCGTGCCTTTGTTAAGATGGGCGTGACCTCATCTGATCTCATCATCACGGCCACCAAAGGACAAAAAAAAGAAAAAGTCCTCATTTTACACATTACAGCAGGCACGCGACCCCATTTTACACAGCATGGCAGGCAAGTGTCCCCATTTTACACATTGCGGCAGGCAAGTGTCCCCATTTTACACAGTACGACAGGCACGTGCCCCCATTTTACACATTGCGGCAGGAAAGTGTCCCCATTTTACACATTGCGGCAGGCATGTGCCCCCATTTTACACATTGTGGCAGGAAAGTGTCCCCATTTTACACATTGCGGCAGGCACGTGCCCCCATTTTACACATTGTGGCAGGAAAGTGTCCCCATTTTACACATTGCGGCAGGCACGTGCCCCCATTTTACACAGTACGGCAGGAAAGTGTCCCCATTTTACACATTGCGGCAGGCACGTGCCCCCATTTTACACATTGCGGCAGGAAAGTGTCCCCATTTTACACATTGCGGCAGGCATGTGCCCCCATTTTACACATTACGGCAGACTGCGTCCCCATTTTACACATTCCGGCAGGCAAGTGTCCCCATTTTACACATTCCAGCAGGCAAGTGTCCCCATTTTTCACATTCCGGCAGGCAAGTGTCCCCATTTTACACATTCCGGCAGACAGGTGTCCCTATTTTACACATTAAGGCAGGCAAGAGTACCCATTTAACACATTCCGGCAGACTGCGTCCCCATTTTACACATTCCGGCAGACAGGTGTCCCCATTTTACACAGTACGGCAGGTGGTGGTGGGGAGGGAGGGAGAGAGAGAGAGAGAGGGAGAGGGGCTGACTTACATTTCAAGTGGTTCTTCCCGCTCTTCAGCCGCCTCTCCCTCGTCTGCGCGGCACCGCCGCCGGCCGGCTTGGCTCCCCCTTCCCGTTTCTTGCACGGCTCGCCCGCTGCAAGAAACGGCACTGTACACAGGCACACACATACATATATACATTCACACAAACTGCTGTATACACTACATATTTTAATATAAAGTACTGTACCATTCATCAGGGTTGTGTCTCATCAGGGGCTGGGAGGCGGGAGCAGATGGCGACACTGTGTGGACGGAGGGAGCTGCTATGGCTGAGCATGCACAGCCAGCAGCTCCCCTGGGACACTCTCTATACAGAGAGCTATATAGCTCTCTGCTGCAGCAGCTCCGTTATCGCGGTCGCGTACGCGATCGCGGCTTTTACTGAGACGGAGACACTGCTGTCTCCGTCTCAAAAATAAAAATGTTAGCTCATCAGGGGGATTTCCAGGTACTCGGAAACCCCCCTTGCGTGCGCCACTGAGATGGGCCAATTGTTTGTGTTGCTTGGCTTAGTCATACAGCTACCTCATTGCACCTCTTCTACATCTTTGCATGAGGTGCTGTTTGGTGCCTAGTTTTTGAAAAGTGCCATCCTGTGTGACACTGCAGTGCCACTCCTAGATGGGCCAGGTGTTTGTGCCACACACTTGTGACGCTTAGCTTGGTCATACAGCCACCTCGGTGCAACTTTTAGGCCTAAAAACAATATTGTGAGGTGTGAGGTGTTCAGAATAGACTAGAAATGAGTGGAAATGAATGTTATTGAGGTTAATAATACCATAGGAGCAAAATTACCCCCAAATTATGTGATTTTAGCTGTTTTTATGTTTTTTTCAAAAATCATCCAGATCCAAAACCAAAACACGAAAGGGTGGTTTTGGCAAAACCAAGCCAAAACCAAAACACGAAAGTGAAATTAGAACCAAAACACAAAACACGAAAAGTGCTAGCCGCACAGCTCTACTTATTTACAACATATTCAAATAATGAAAAAATACAGTATAACATAAATACAGAAAAAATACAGTATAACATAAACTACGTTCCAGGAGTGTACTCAATTTGAGCACAGAGGACATATTAATTACAGAGATTAATCATATCTACAATAAGACATTTTAGCAACATTCACCATTATTTTACTGAGGGGTCCATTTACTAAGCATTGGATGGAGATAAAGTAGCTGAAGATAAAGTACCAACCAATCAGCTGCTAACTGCCATGTCACAGGCTGGGTTTGAAAAATGATAGTTAGGAGCTGATTGGCTGGTACTTTATCTCCAGTGACTTTATCTCCATCCAAGGCTTAGTAAATAGACCCCTTTGTGTGTAAACTGCTCAGTCTGTCCACTGTTTATTCCAAACCCCTTTTTTAATGCCACCATTGCTTACTGTTAAGTAAATTATCTGCACAAAAGTTCTTTCTGTATCATTATATATTAATTCCATTATATATCTTGCTCTTTATAATACCAGCTTTAGCTTGTGTTTCAAGTACAGTAGGTATTATGTGTAATCCTATAGTTCCCTATTAAGGGTTAGTCAATGTACTAAGGACAAGAAAGAAAGACCCTTTGTTGGCGCACTCGTTAAAACACATATATAAGTTAAAACCTAACTTTTAATTAAATCCATGTAAAATTATTTTTATAGACAGAAATTATTAATGAGCCCTTTGTCCATTATACCATGCAAATTTACATACTCATATCATTAGCATATATATGGTAAACAGACAATCTGAAAACATAAAACTAATTGAGGCATAATTGTCTTATATGCAGCAGGATGCCAATAGACCCTATATTAGGGAATTGGACAGTGACGCCCTCTAGGATATGTTATAAATCCTACAGCTCAGTACATAAACTATATTGGAAAGTAATTTCTAGTTCACAATTCTGACCAACAAAATCAAAAGGTGATGGATGTGAAAAGGAAAACAGGGTAAGGATGAAATCTAGAAAATGTATGAATCTGCTGTCAATGTTAGGCTGGATTTAGATTTTTCTTACTCTACTACACCAGATATTCCCTGAGGGTCACCCTCCAGATACTGGTCTGGCCCAACACTTTATCGCTTCCAAGATCGGACGAGATTGGGCATTTTAAGTGTGGTTTGGTAGTAGAAGAAAACTCCCGTATCTTACCCAGAATCGTTGAGAGTTCATGAATGAGAAAGAAAGGGGGAGAGTTGTGGATTCAAGGTGTAGTAAAAAAGTGGATCTGTTGTTGGCGTTAGACTGTGAGCTGTCTGTCGGTTATCAACCATACAGGACCTCACTGAATTGCCAATGAGAGTCCTGAATGTGGACAAGTATGGAGAATTAGGAAAATTATAGATATATTGGAGAAGGTGTTGTTCCTCTTGTTGAGAAAGGACTATAAAAATATATACATGTGAAGAATAGAGTCTGAACCGATGTGAACAGGTAACTGTCAGAATAATTAATGATAAATGCTTAATAGTCTTATTCAGACATAATAATATTCATCCATAAATATCTTTTTAGCTGTGCAATAATTTTTGTCAACTGGAGATGAATATTATTATGTCTGAATAAGACTATTAAGCATTTCTCACTAATTATTCTGACAGTCACCTGTTCACGTCGGTTCAGACTCTATTCTTCACATGTATATATTTTTATAGTCCTTTCTCAACAAGAGGAACAACACCTTCTCCAATATATCTATAATTTTCCTAATTTTCCATACTTGTCTACATTCAGGACTCTCATTGGCAATTCAGTGAGGTCCTGTATGGTTGATAACCGACAGACAGCTCACAGTCTAACGCCAACAACAGATCCACTTTTTTACTACACTTTGAATCCACAACTCTCCCCCTTTCTTTCTCATTCATGAACTCTCAACGATTCTGGGTAAGATACGGGAGTTTTTTTCTACTACCAAACCATACTTAAAATGCCCAATCTCGTCCGATCTTGGAAGCGATAAAGTGTTGGGCCGGACCAGTATCTGGAGGGTGACCCTCAGGGAATATCTGGTGTAGTAGAGTAAGAAAAATCTAAATCCAGCCTAACATTGACAGCAGATTCATACATTTCCTAGATTTCATCCTTACCCTGTTTTCCTTTTCACATCCATCACCTTTTGATTTTGTTGGTCAGAATTGTGAACTAGAAATTACTTTCCAATATGGTTTATGTACTGAGCTGTAGGATTTATAACATATCCTAGAGGGCGTCACTGTCCAATTCCCTAATATAGGGTCTACTGGCATCCTGCTGCATATTAGCCAATTATGCCTCAATTAGTTTTATGTTTTCAGATTGTATGTTTACCATATATATGCTAATGATATGAGTATGTAATTTTGCATGGTATAATGGACAAAGGGCTCATTAATAATTTCTGTCTATAAAAATTATTTTACATGGATTTAATTAAAAGTTAGGTTTTAATTTATATATGTTTTTTAACGAGTGCGCCAACGAGTGCGTCAACAAAGGGTCTTTCTTTATTGTCCTTAGTACATTGACTAACCAGTAGTACTCTACTGTACCCTGGTGCACCACCAACTGATTACAACTAAAAATACCAGCATTAAAAAGTAGAGATGAGCGCCTGAAATTTTTCGGGTTTTGTGTTTTGGTTTTGGGTTCGGTTCCGCGGCCATGTTTTGGGTTCGACCGCGTTTTGGCAAAACCTCACCGAATTTTTTTTGTCGGATTCGGGTGTGTTTTGGATTCGGGTGTTTTTTTTCAAAAAACCCTAAAAAACAGCTTAAATCATAGAATTTGGGGGTCATTTTGATCCCAAAGTATTATTAACCTCAAAAACCATAATGTCCACTCATTTTCAGTCTATTCTGAATACCTCACACCTCACAATATTATTTTTAGTCCTAAAATTTGCACCTAGGTCGCTGGATGACTAAGCTAAGCGACCCTAGTGGCCGACACAAACACCGTGCCCATCTAGGAGTGGCACTGCAGTGTCACGCAGGATGGCCCTTCCAAAAAACCCTCCCCAAACAGCACATGACGCAAAGAAAAAAAGAGGCGCAATGAGGTAGCTGTGTGAGTAAGATAAGCGACCCTAGTGGCCGACACAAACACCGTGCCCATCTAGGAGTGTCACTGCAGTGTCACGCAGGATGGCCCTTCCAAAAAACCCTCCCCAAACAGCACATGACGCAAAGAAAAAAAGAGGCGCAATGAGGTAGCTGTGTGAGTAAGATAAGTGACCCTAGTGGCCGACACAAACACCGGGCCCATCTAGGAGTGGCACTGCAGTGTCACGCAGGATGTCCCTTCCAAAAAACCCTCCCCAAACAGCACATGACGCAAAGAAAAAAAGAGGCGCAATGAGGTAGCTGACTGTGTGAGTAAGATAAGCGACCCTAGTGGCCGACACAAACACCGGGCCCATCTAGGAGTGGCACTGCAGTGTCACGCAGGATGTCCCTTCCAAAAAACCCTCCCCAAACAGCACATGACGCAAAGAAAAAAAGAGGCGCAATGAGGTAGCTGACTGTGTGAGTAAGATAAGCGACCCTAGTGGCCGACACAAACACCGGGCCCATCTAGGAGTGGCACTGCAGTGTCACGCAGGATGTCCCTTCCAAAAAACCCTCCCCAAACAGCACATGACGCAAAGAAAAAAAGAGGCGCAATGAGGTAGCTGACTGTGTGAGTAAGATAAGCGACCCTAGTGGCCGACACAAACACCGGGCCCATCTAGGAGTGGCACTGCAGTGTCACGCAGGATGTCCCTTCCAAAAAACCCTCCCCAAACAGCACATGACGCAAAGAAAAAAAGAGGCGCAATGAGGTAGCTGACTGTGTGAGTAAGATAAGCGACCCTAGTGGCCGACACAAACACCGGGCCCATCTAGGAGTGGCACTGCAGTGTCACGCAGGATGTCCCTTCCAAAAAACCCTCCCCAAACAGCACATGACGCAAAGAAAAAAAGAGGCGCAATGAGGTAGCTGACTGTGTGAGTAAGATAAGCGACCCTAGTGGCCGACACAAACACCGGGCCCATCTAGGAGTGGCACTGCAGTGTCACGCAGGATGGCCCTTCCAAAAAACCCTCCCCAAACAGCACATGACGCAAAGAAAAAGAAAAGAAAAAAGAGGTGCAAGATGGAATTGTCCTTGGGCCCTCCCACCCACCCTTATGTTGTATAAACAGGACATGCACACTTTAACCAACCCATCATTTCAGTGACAGGATCTGCCACACGACTGTGACTGATATGACGGGTTGGTTTGGACCCCCCCAAAAGAAGAAGCAATTAATCTCTCCTTGCACAAACTGGCTCTACAGAGGCAAGATGTCCACCTCATCATCATCCTCCGATATATCACCGTGTACATCCCCCTCCTCACAGATTATCAATTCGTCCCCACTGGAATCCACCATCTCAGCACCCTGTGTACTTTGTGGAGGCAATTGCTGCTGGTGAATGTCTCCACGGAGGAATTGATTATAATTCATTTTAATGAACATCATCTTCTCCACATTTTCTGGATGTAACCTCGTACGCCGATTGCTGACAAGGTGAGCGGCGGCACTAAACACTCTTTCGGAGTACACACTTGTGGGAGGGCAACTTAGGTAGAATAAAGCCAGTTTGTGCAAGGGCCTCCAAATTTCCTCTTTTTCCTGCCAGTATAAGTACGGACTGTGTGACGTGCCTACTTGGATGCGGTCACTCATATAATCCTCCACCATTCTTTCAATGGTGAGAGAATCATATGCAGTGACAGTAGACGACATGTCCGTAATCGTTGTCAGGTCCTTCAGTCCGGACCAGATGTCAGCATCAGCAGTCGCTCCAGACTGCCCTGCATCACCGCCAGCGGGTGGGCTCGGAATTCTGAGCCTTTTCCTCGCACCCCCAGTTGCGGGAGAATGTGAAGGAGGAGATGTTGTTGACAGGTCGCGTTCCGCTTGACTTGACAATTTTCTCACCAGCAGGTCTTTCAACCCCAGCAGACTTGTGTCTGCCGGAAAGAGAGATCCAAGGTAGGCTTTAAATCTAGGATCGAGCACGGTGGCCAAAATGTAGTGCTCTGATTTCAACAGATTGACCACCCGTGAATCCTTGTTAAGCGAATTAAGGGCTCCATCCACAAGTCCCACATGCCTAGCGGAATCGCTCCGTGTTAGCTCCTCCTTCAATGACTCCAGCTTCTTCTGCAAAAGCCTGATGAGGGGAATGACCTGACTCAGGCTGGCAGTGTCTGAACTGACTTCACGTGTGGCAAGTTCAAAGGGCATCAGAACCTTGCACAACGTTGAAATCATTCTCCACTGCGCTTGAGACAGGTGCATTCCACCTCCTATATCGTGCTCAATTGTATAGGCTTGAATGGCCTTTTGCTGCTCCTCCAACCTCTGAAGCATATAGAGGGTTGAATTCCACCTCGTTACCACTTCTTGCTTCAGATGATGGCAGGGCAGGTTCAGTAGTTTTTGGTGGTGCTCCAGTTTTCTATACGTGGTGCCTGTACGCCGAAAGTGTCCCGCAATTCTTCTGGCCACCGACAGCATCTCTTGCACGCCCCTGTCGTTTTTTAAAAAATTCTGCACCACCAAATTCAAGGTATGTGCAAAACATGGGACGTGCTGGAATTTGCCCAGATTTAATGCACACACAATATTGCTGGCGTTGTCCGATGCCACAAATCCACAGGAGAGTCCAATTGGGGTAAGCCATTCCGCGATGATCTTCCTCAGTTGTCGTAAGAGGTTTTCAGCTGTGTGCGTATTCTGGAAACCGGTGATACAAAGCGTAGCCTGCCTAGGAAAGAGTTGGCGTTTGCGAGATGCTGCTACTGGTGCCGCCGCTGCTGTTCTTGCGGCGGGAGTCCATACATCTACCCAGTGGGCTGTCACAGTCATATAGTCCTGACCCTGCCCTGCTCCACTTGTCCACATGTCCGTGGTTAAGTGGACATTGGGTACAGCTGCATTTTTTAGGACACTGGTGACTCTTTTTCTGAGGTCTATGTACATTTTCGGTATCGCCTGCCTAGAGAAATGGAACCTAGATGGTATTTGGTACCGGGGACACAGTACCTCCAACAAGTCTCTAGTTGGCTCTGCAGTAATGATGGATACCGGAACCACGTTTCTCACCACCCAGGATGTCAAGGCCTCAGTTATCCACTTTGCAGTAGGATGACTGCTGTGATATTTCATCTTCCTCGCAAAGGACTGTTGGACAGTCAATTGCTTGGTGGAAGTAGTACAAGTGGTCTTACGACTTCCCCTCTGGGATGACCATCGACTCCCAGCAGCAACAACAGCAGCGCCAGCAGCAGTAGGCGTTACACGCAAGGATGCATCGGAGGAATCCCAGGCAGGAGAGGAATCATCAGAATTGCCAGTGACATGGCCTGCAGGACTATTGGCATTCCTGGGGAAGGAGGAAATTGACACTGAGGGAGTTGGTGGGGTGGTTTGCGTGAGCTTGGTTACAAGAGGAAGGGATTTACTGGTCAGTGGACTGCTTCCGCTGTCGGCCCAAGTTTTTGAACTTGTCACTGACTTATTATGAATGCGCTGCAGGTGACGTATAAGGGAGGATGTTCCGAGGTGGTTAACGTCCTTACCCCTACTTATTACAGCTTGACAAAGGGAACACACGGCTTGACACCTGTTGTCCGCATTTCTGGTGAAATACTTCCACACCGAAGAGCTGATTTTTTTGGTATTTTCATCAGGCATGTCAACGGCCATATTCCTCCCACGGACAACAGGTGTCTCCCCGGGTGCCTGACTTAAACAAACCACCTCACCATCAGAATCCTCCTGGTCAATTTCCTCCCCAGCGCCAGCAACACCCATATCCTCCTCATCCTGGTGTACTTCAACACTGACATCTTCAATCTGACTATCAGGAACTGGACTGCGGGTGCTCCTTCCATCACTTGCAGGGGGCGTGCAAATGGTGGAAGGCGCATGCTCTTCACGTCCAGTGTTGGGAAGGTCAGGCATCGCAACCGACACAATTGGAGTCGGACTCTCCTTGTGGATTTGGGATTTCGAAGAACGCACAGTTCTTTGCGGTGCTACTGCTTTTGCCAGCTTGAGTCTTTTCATTTTTCTAGCGAGAGGCTGAGTGCTTCCATCCTCATGTGAAGCTGAACCACTAGCCATGAACATAGGCCAGGGCCTCAGCCGTTCCTTGCCACTCCGTGTGGTAAATGGCATATTGGCAAGTTTACGCTTCTCCTCCGACAATTTTATTTTAGGTTTTGGAGTCCTTTTTTTACTGATATTTGGTGTTTTGGATTTGACATGCTCTGTACTATGACATTGGGCATCGGCCTTGGCAGACGACGTTGCTGGCATTTCATCGTCTCGGCCATGACTAGTGGCAGCAGCTTCAGCACGAGGTGGAAGTGGATCTTGATCTTTCCCTAATTTTGGAACCTCAACATTTTTGTTCTCCATATTTTAATAGGCACAACTAAAAGGCACCTCAGGTAAACAATGGAGATGGATGGATACTAGTATACAATTATGGATGGACTGCCGAGTGCCGACACAGAGGTAGCTACAGCCGTGGACTACTGTACTGTGTCTGCTGCTAATATAGACTGGTTAATAAAGAGATGTAGTATGTATGTATAAAGAAGAAAGAAAAAAAAACCACGGGTAGGTGGTATACAATTATGGATGGACTGCCGAGTGCCGACACAGAGGTAGCTACAGCCGTGGACTACTGTACTGTGTCTGCTGCTAATATAGACTGGTTGATAAAGAGATGTAGTATGTATGTATAAAGAAGAAAGAAAAAAAAACCACGGGTAGGTGGTATACAATTATGGATGGACTGCCGAGTGCCGACACAGAGGTAGCTACAGCCGTGGACTACTGTACTGTGTCTGCTGCTAATATAGACTGGTTGATAAAGAGATGTAGTATGTATGTATAAAGAATAAAGAAAAAAAAACCACGGGTAGGTGGTATACAATTATGGATGGACTGCCGAGTGCCGACACAGAGGTAGCTACAGCCGTGGACTACTGTACTGTGTCTGCTGCTAATATAGACTGGTTGATAAAGAGATGTAGTATGTATGTATAAAGAAGAAAGAAAAAAAAACCACGGGTAGGTGGTATACAATTATGGACGGACTGCCGAGTGCCGACACAGAGGTAGCTACAGCCGTGGACTACTGTACTGTGTCTGCTGCTAATATAGACTGGTTGATAAAGAGATGTAGTATGTATGTATGTATAAAGAAGAAAGAAAAAAAAACCACGGGTAGGTGGTATACAATTATGGATGGACTGCCGAGTGCCGACACAGAGGTAGCTACAGCCGTGGACTACTGTACTGTGTCTGCTGCTAATATAGACTGGTTGATAAAGAGATGTAGTATGTATGTATAAAGAAGAAAGAAAAAAAAACCACGGGTAGGTGGTATACAATTATGGACGGACTGCCGAGTGCCGACACAGAGGTAGCTACAGCCATGGACTACTGTACTGTACTGTGTCTGCTGCTAATATAGACTGGTTGATAATGAGATGTAGTATGTATGTATAAAGAAGAAAGAAAAAAAAACCACGGGTAGGTGGTATACAATTATGGATGGACTGCCGAGTGCCGACACAGAGGTAGCTACAGCCGTGGACTACTGTACTGTGTCTGCTGCTAATATAGACTGGTTGATAAAGAGATGTAGTATGTATGTATAAAGAAGAAAGAAAAAAAAACCACGAGTAGGTGGTATACAATTATGGACGGACTGCCGAGTGCCGACACAGAGGTAGCTACAGCCGTGGACTACTGTACTGTGTCTGCTGCTAATATAGACTGGTTGATAATGAGATGTAGTATGTATGTATAAAGAAGAAAGAAAAAAAAAACACGGGTAGGTGGTATACAATTATGGATGGACTGCCGAGTGCCGACACAGAGGTAGCTACAGCCGTGAACTACCGTACTGTGTCTGCTGCGACTGGATGATAAATAATGATATAAAAAATATATATATATCACTACTGCAGCCGGACACGTATATATTATATAATGACGGACCTGCTGGACACTGTCTGTCAGCAGAATGAGTTTTTTATAGAATAAAAAAAAAAACACCACACAAGTCACACGACGAGTGTTTAACTTTTTCAGGCAATCACAATATAGTATACTACTAACTATACTGGTGGTCAGTGTGGTCAGGTCACTGGTCAGTCACACTGGCAGTGGCACTCCTGCAGCAAAAGTGTGCACTGTTTAATTTTAATAATATGTACTCCTGGCTCCTGCTATAACCTATAACTGGCACTGCTCCCCAGTCTCCCCCACAATTATAAGCTGTGTGAGCACAGTCAGATATATACATAGATGATGCAGCACACTGGGCTGAGCAGTGCACACAGATATGGTATGTGACTGAGTCACTGTGTATCGTTTTTTTCAGGCAGAGAACGGATTATATTAAATAAAACTGCACTGTCTGGTGGTCACTGTGGTCAGTCACTACTAAACTCTGCACTCTCTACAGTACTCCTAAGCTCCAGTAAATCAAGTGTCTCTGTTTAAAATCAATCTCACTCTCTCTCTTCTAATCTAAATGGAGAGGACGCCAGCCACGTCCTCTCCCTATGAATCTCAATGCACGTGTGAAAATGGCGGCGACGCGCGGCTCCTTATATAGAATCCGAGTCTCGCGATAGAATCCGAGCCACGCGAGAATCCGACAGCGTCATGATGACGTTCGGGGCACGCTCGGGTTAACCGAGCAAGGCGGGAAGATCCGAGTCGCTCGGACCCGTGAAAAAAAACATGAAGTTCGGGCGGGTTCGGATTCCGAGGAACCGAACCCGCTCATCTCTATTAAAAAGTCTAGAGTTGGTTTCATCAATATAATATTATTATTTTTTGTTTTGATTGTTTGATGGTACGGAAACATAACTGTACCACAATAAGTTCCCTATTAAGGTCTGATTTAAAGTTACACTTTTTCTCTGCAATGATGGAACAATATACTAAAACATTCTCATTGTCCAGCTACTTAATATGATATTTCAGCCCTCTCCCCTTATAAAACACTTCTCATTCCTTTTCACATTGGAAGTCTCAGGAGCTGTGCATTTTATATAAGCAAATGTCTGTAAAGCCTACTGTAAACTATACTCTGTCTTTTCTCTATCTCACTTACCTGTCAGCAGTAATATTTCTTACACTCTTGATCCTGACCTTTGTGTCCTCTTGTGCACTTACTATCAGCTTATTTTCAGTTTCACCTCTTACATTCTGATCTTTCTAGACTGATGCTCTGTAAAAAGATTGATAGTTTACCATGCTGTCAAATGTAGACTTTAAAACAAAAGTCAACCCAACAGGTATAAATGTTCACATATGGTATGATGCTTGGAAATAAATTCCATAGCAGAAGCTTAACCTGACTTTCCACTGAAGCTTTGTTTAAATGTAAAGTGGATTAGGATATGTGCTCTCCGAGCCCCATCCATCACAAGCAGAAAATGCATCTAGCACAACTTAAATTCATTGATGAAATCCATGCTCAAACAGTTAAAAATAGCTTGAATTGCAAAGGATAATGCTGGTCATATAAGATTTAGTGAGCTCTATGAAGGTTTAAACTTCCAAGCACCGTTATTCATCTGCTGGAATTCGGAAAATATAGCAGATTAGAGTTAACCATCATCATTTGCATCCAGACAATTTTAGTTAAACTAGTGTTTGCCCGTGGCTTCGCTCGCGTGGATGTCTGTTATTGCTTAGTGGAACTAATTTTACAAAGACAGTAGTGCCATCTAATATTGTGATGTATATTTTAGATTGTACACATTGAGCACAAAATGTCTTTGTAAACAATGGGGCTGATTCAGGTTGGAAAAAATTACAAAAAGGATGCAGGCGCATCCGCACCTGCATTTTCTGCAAGTGCCCAGCTGAAAATATCAATCAGGCAGAGGCGTTTGCGGGGCGGGGGAGGCAACGCTTCGCTTCCTAAGGGGAGATGGAGCGTGGCGTGGGTGTGATCACGGCAGCTGTGTAAAGTTACATACAGCCGTCGCAATCAGAAAGATGGCAATGGGCCTCCTGTGAGCGTAGCCAAGCTCCGCCGGCAGGAGGCAACCCTAATTTCTGCGATCAAGCAGAAATTGCAGTGTAAACGCAATTTCTGCGTGGTCGGGGGGGCGGTCAGCCTTGCCCTGCGATGGGCGGCCCCCAGCATGCGATCACAAGAAATGCAAATTCTGCTACTTAGTAGAATTTGCAATCCTTACTGAATTAGGCCCAGTATTTGCAGTTTTTCCTTCAGGGATTTATACAAAAAGATTCTTGGGTCTACTAACTCATGAGAAAGCCACATAAGGCTGCCCATGGGAGAAGAAACTGGTCCTGAGCTCTATGCCTGCAATCCTGAGCATTTGCCCCTGCAACTTGTTGATCCTCATAGCGAAACAGATGTTTACAGGAAACTTCAGGTACTTGAATCGAAAAGGAAAGTTGTTGGGGATAAGGGTTACACGTGGTATAACACACCTGCGCCATGTCCTGTTAGAATCTCTGTCTCAATTAGGTTTCCCTGCAGAACAGTCATTTTTAGTTGGGTCCATTGCATGACTTGGGCAAGTCCCACAGTAGCATGATCGGAACACCAACTTTCAGTGCGCCGAGTGTCAAGCACCTGGGTTTTCCTTTATTGCTCCTCTCCCCAATGTCACATTAAAATCATACATACCACAGTTTCTTTCTAGGTCACTAAGCTATACAATAGCGAAAATGCAATCCTAATTCTTCCAGTAGTTGTTGCATAATGCCAAAATGAACAAACAGAAAGGCAAACATTTTGAAAACTATTTTTTTCGTCTCCATTGTTCATAAATAGTCCCTAGAAGCATATTTCTCAATAAAAATTGTACAGACACAACTCTTACAGTTTTATTATATGTATATATAATGCATTTAGCAACTCATGCTTATTTTTGTATCTTTATACTCTTTTCTGTTATAAGTAGTGTGTTCTAAATTGTAGAAAACAAAATTGCTATTTTATTGTGTGATGGATTAACATCAATGTTGTGCTCATGTAAAGTTGGATGTGTCTTACTTTGCTTAAAATAGGCATTTTCTTACTATGCATGTGCACAAAAATATTGCTTCCATCCATACGCAGATTTGCACTTTGCGCTTACAAATGCCTTGCACTTAGAGAAGTAGAATGGGGGAGGGAGCAAATGTGCAAGTGCATATGTCTTGTGGGTGCTCGACCCTGGTGCAAAATCTGCACTGGTAAGTGTGATGATTGGCAGCTATAGAATTGTAGCAGAGTTGTAATGATCCTTGTGTCAGCCATTACTTCAAGCATGTGACTTCATGATGTCACAATGGCAGCTCTTTAGTAGGCTGCAGGGTGTATTTCTTGATATTACTGTTTCATTTGTTAAAGTACTTTATTAAGTACACAGTGGGTACTGAAACTTTAGCATTTACTACTGAAAGTGTCTAGTGATGTGCACCGGACATTTTTCGGGTTTTGTGTTTTGGTTTTGGATTCGGTTCCGCGGCCGTGTTTTGGATTCGGACGCGTTTTGGCAAAACCTCCCTGAAAATTTTTGTCGGATTCGGGTGTGTTTTGGATTCGGGTGTTTTTTTACAAAAACCCCTCAAAAACAGCTTAAATCATAGAATTTGGGGGTCATTTTGATCCCATAGTATTATTAACCTCAATAACCATAATTTCCACTCATTTTCAGTCTATTCTGAACACCTCACACATCACAATATTATTTTTAGTCCTAAAATTTGCACCGAGGTCGCTGGATGACTAAGCTAAGTGACCCAAGTGGCCGACACAAACACCTGGCCCATCTAGGAGTGGCACTGCAGTGTCAGACAGGATGGCACTTCAAAAAAATAGTCCCCAAACAGCACATGATGCAAAGAAAAAAAGAGGTGCACCAAGGTCACTGGATGGCTAAGCTAAGTGACCCAAGTGGCCCACACAAACACCTGGCCCATCTAGGAGTGGCACTGCAGTGTCAGGCAGGATGGCACTTCAAAAAAATAGTCCCCAAACAGCACATGATGCAAAGAAAAATGAAAAAAAAAAGAGGTGCAAGATGGAATTGTCCTTGGGCCCTCCCACCCACCCTTATCTTGTATAAACAGGACATGCACACTTTAACAAACCCATCATTTCAGCGACAGGGTCTGCCACACAGCTGTGACTGAAATGACTGGTTGGTTTGGGCCCCCACCAAAAAAGAAGCAATCAATCTCTCCTTGCACAAATTGGCTCTACAGATGCAAGATGTCCACCTCCTCCTCATTGTCCGATTCCTCACCCCTTTCACTGTGTACATCCCCCTCCTCACAGATTATTAATTCGTCCCCACTGGAATCCACCATCTCAGGTCCCTGTGTACTTTCTGGAGGCAATTGCTGGTGAATGTTTCCATGGAGGAATTGATTATAATTCATTTTGATGAACATCATCTTCTCCACATTTTCTGGAAGTAACCTCGTACGCCGATTGCTGACAAGGTGAGCGGCTGCACTAAACACTCTTTCGGAGTACACACTGGAGGGTGGGCAACTTATACCGCATTCAGACCGCAAATGCCGGATCCTACCCGGTAAGACAAACGTGTACTTACCGGGTGGGATCGGGCATTTGCGCTCCGCTGCTGGCTTTCCGACCCGGCAATATACCGGGTCGGTTGCCATAGCAGCGGAGGGAGCAGCAGCAGCAGGGGCGGGGGTGGAGGCGGTGCCGGGAGATGAGCTCATCTCCTGCGCCGCCTCTCCCTATGCTGTGAATGGGAACCGTGTCGCATCGACACGGCTCCCATTCACACCGCACCTGACCCGGTAATCAACCCGGGTAAAACCCTTCTTTTTTACCGGGTTGAATTACCGGGTCAGGCGACCCGCTAAATCGTCAAAGGACCTTTCACATCGCACACTGACCCGGTTCGACACGGCAATATGCCGTGTCGATACCGGGTTATTTGTGCGATGTGAAAGGGGTATTAGGTAAAATAAAGCCAGTTTCTGCAAGGGCCTCCAAATTGCCTCTTTTTCCTGCCAGTATACGTACGGACTGTCTGACGTGCCTACTTGGATGCGGTCACTCATATAATCCTCCACCATTCTTTCAATGGTGAGAGAATCATATGCAGTGACAGTAGACGACATGTCAGTAATCGTTGGCAGGTCCTTCAGTCCGGACCAGATGTCAGCACTCGCTCCAGACTGCCCTGCATCACCGCCAGCGGGTGGGCTCGGAATTCTTAGCCTTTTCCTCGGTCCCCCAGTTGCGGGAGAATGTGAAGGAGGAGCTGTTGATGGGTCACTTTCCGCTTGACTTGACAATTTTCTCACCAGCAGATCTTTAAACCTCTGCAGACTTGTGTCTGCCAGAAAGAGAGATCCAACATAGGTTTTAAATCTAGGATCGAGCACGGTGGTCAAAATGTAGTGCTCTGATTTCAACAGATTGATCACCCATGAATCCTGGTTAAGCGAATTAAGGGCTCCATCCACAAGTCCCACATGCCTAGCGGAATCGCTCTGTTTTAGCTCCTCCTTCAATGTCTCCAGCTTCTTCTGCAAAAGCCTGATGAGGGGAATGACCTGACTCAGGCTGGCAGTGTCTGAACTGACTTCACGTGTGGCAAGTTCAAAGGGTTGCAGAACCTTGCACAACGTTGAAATCATTCTCCACTGCGCTTGAGTCAGGTGCATTCCCCCTCCTTTGCCTATATCGTAGGCAGATGTATAGGCTTGAATGATCTTTTGCTGCTCCTCCATCTTCTGAAGCATATAGAGGGTTGAATTCCACCTCGTTACCACCTCTTGCTTCAGAGGATGGCAGGGCAGGTTCAGGACTGTTTGCTGGTGCTACAGTCTTTGGCACGCGGTGGCTGAATGCCGAAAGTGGCCCGCAATTCTTCAGGCCACCGGCAGCATCTCTTGCACACCCCTGTCGTTTTTTAAATAATTCTGCACCACCAAATTCAATGTATGTGCAAAACATGGGACGTGCTGGAATTTGCCCAGATGTAATGCACACACAATATTGCTGGCGTTGTCCGATGTCACAAATCCCCAGGAGAGTCCATTTGGGGTAAGCCATTCTGCGATGATGTTCCTCAGTTTCCGTAAGAGGTTGTCAGCTGTGTGCCTCTTCTGGAAAGCGGTGATACAAAGCATAGCCTGCCTATGAATGAGTTGGCGTTTGCAAGATGCTGCTACTGGTGCCGCCGCAGCTGTTCTTGCTGCGGGAGGCAATACATCTACCCAGTGGGCTGTCACAGTCATATAGTCCTGAGTCTGCCCTGCTCCACTTGTCCACATGTCCGTGGTTTAGTGGACATTGGGTACAACTGCATTTTTTAGGACACTGGTGACTCTTTTTCTGAGGTCTGTGTACATTTTCGGTATCGCCTGCCTAGAGAAATGGAACCTAGATGGTATTTGGTACCGGGGACACAGTACCTCAATCAAGTCTGTAGTTGCCTGTGAATTAAGGGTGGATAACGGAAACACGTTTCTCACCGCCCAGGCTGCCAAGGCCTGAGTTATCCGCTTTGCCGCAGGATGACTGCTGTGATATTTCATCTTCCTCGCAAAGGACTGTTGGACAGTCAATTGCTTACTGGAAGTAGTACAAGTGGTCTTCCGACTTCCCCTCTGGGATGACGATCGACTCCCAGCAGCAACAACAGCAGCGCCAGCAGCAGGAGGCGTTACACTCAAGGATGCATCGGAGGAATCCCAGGCAGGAGAGGACTCGTCAGACTTGACAGTGACATGGCCTGCAGGACTATTGGCTTTCCTGTGTAAGGAGGAAATTGACACTGAGGGAGTTGGTGGTGTGGTTTGCAGGAGCTTGGATACAAGAGGATGGGATTTAGTGGTCAGTGGACTGCTTCCGCTGTCATCCAAAGTTTTTGAACTTGTCACTGACTTATGATGAATGCGCTGCAGGTGACGTATAAGGGAGGATGTTCCAAGGTGGTTAACGTCCTTACCCCTAGTTATTACAGCTTGACAAAGGCAACACACGGCTTGACACCTGTTGTCCGCATTTGTGTTAAAATAATTCCACACCGAAGAGGTGATTTTTTTTGTAATTTGACCAGGCATGTCAATGGCCATATTCGTCCCACGGACAACAGGTGTCTCCCCGGGTGCCTGACTTAAACAAACCACCTCACCATCAGAATCCTTCTTGTCAATTTCCTCCTCAGCGCCAGCAACACCCATATCCTCATCCTGGTGTACTTCAACAGTGACATCTTCAATTTGACTATCAGGAACTGAACTGCGGGTGCTCCTTCCAGCACTTGCAGGGGGCGTGCAAATGGTGGAAGGCGCAAGCTCTTCCCGTCCAGTGTTGGGAAGGTCAGGCATCGCACCCGACACAATTGGACTCTCCTTGGGGATTTGTGATTTAGAAGAACGCACAGTTCTTTGCTGTGCTTTTGCCAGCTTAAGTCTTTTAATTTTTCTAGCGAGAGGATGAGTGCTTCCATCCTCATGTGAAGCTGAACCACTAGCCATGAACATAGGCCGGGGCCTCAGCCGTTCCTTGCCACTCCGTGTCGTAAATGGCATATTGGCAAGTTTACGCTTCTCCTCAGACGCTTTTAATTTTGATTTTTGGGTCATTTTACTGAACTTTTGTGTTTTGGATTTTACATGCTCTCTACTATGACATTGGGCATCGGCCTTGGCAGACGACGTTGATGGCATTTCATCGTCTCGGCCATGACTAGTGGCAGCAGCTTCAGCACGAGGTGGAAGTGGATCTTGATCTTTCCCTATTTTACCTTCCACATTTTTGTTCTCCATTTTTTAATGTGTGGAATTATATGCCAGTATCAATAGCAATGGCCTACTACTATATATACTGCGCACAACTGAAATGCACCACAGGTATGGATGGATAGTATACTTGACGACACAGAGGTAGGTAGAGCAGTGGCCTACTGTACCGTACTGCTATATATTATATACTGGTGGTCAGCAAACTGTGCAAAACTGAAATGCAGCACAGGTATGGATGGATAGTATACTTGACGACACAGAGGTAGGTAGAGCAGTGGCCTTCTGTACCGTACTCCTATATATTATATACTGGTGGTCAGCTAAATTATGCACTGTACTCCTACTATATACTACAATGCAGCACAGATATGGAGCGTTTTTCAGGCAGAGAACGTATAATACTGGTGGTCACTGGTCAGCAAAACTCTGCACTGTACTTCTCCTATATAATACTGCTGGTCCCCAGTCCCCACAATAAAGCAGTGTGAGCACAGATATATGCAGCACACTGAGCACAGATATGGAGCGTTTTTCAGGCAGACAACGTATACTGGTGGTCACTGGTCAGCAAAACTCTGCACTGTACTCCTCCTATATAATACTGCTGGTCCCCAGTCCCCACAATAAAGCAGTGTGAGCACAGATATATGCAGCACACTGAGCACAGATATGGAGCGTTTTTCAGGCAGACAACGTATACTGGTGGTCACTGGTTAGCAAAACTCTACACTGTACTCCTCCTTTATAATACTGCTGGTCCCCAGTCCCCACAATAAAGCAGTGTGAGCACAGATATATGCAGCACACTGAGCACAGATATGGATCATTTTTCAGGCATACAACGTATAATACTGGTGGTCACTGGTCAGCAAAACTCTGCACTGTACTCCTCCTATAATACTGCTGGTCCCCAGAATTAAGATATTTGCACTGCAGCCCCCTGAAACAAAGTGAGAGGACGCCAGCCACGTCCTCTCACTATCATTTCCAATGCACGAGTGAAAAATGGCGGCGACGCGCGGCTTCTTCTATAGAATCCGAATCTCACGAGAATCCGACAGAGGGATGATGACGTTCGGGCGCGCTCGGGTTAACCGAGCAAGGCGGGAGGATCCAAGTCAGCCTCGGACCCGTGTAAAAAGGGTGAAGTTCGGGGGGGTTCGGATTCCGAGGATCCGAACCCGCTCATCACTAAAAGTGTCACACTACATCTCCTGAAGTAAACCACACACATGCGCTGTTGTTTTACCTTGACATTACTTTCTTATCCTGATGTAGACCTGGCATATATTCTACCCTAGGAGAAATGAATGCATGTTGAGATCAGAGCCGGATTAAGACTATGGGGGGCCCGGGGCACTTCAAATGGCGGGGCCCCTAACAAGGAGGCAGGCAAATTTTATATATCTAGATGTGTATGTGTATGTGTGTGTATATATATATATATATATATATATATATATACATACATATACACATGGGATATAGTTATGTGACCGGCGGTCAGGAGACCACTGGTCACAATACCTACGCCGGGATCCCGCCCCCTAACAATCCCGTTAGTCGGCATGCCGACTACCAGGAACTATTCCCACTCGTGGGTGTCCAAGATAGCCATAGAGTGGGAATAGAACCTGTGGTGAGCACAGCTCACCACCGAGCTCGCCATCCCCCCGGCCATCTCCAAGCCGGGATCCTGGTGTTAGTATGGTGACCGGTCGCACTTGCCCTACATATATATATATATATATATACATATATATGTACAAAGTGGTAGAACCCAGCGCATTCTGTGTTAAACGAATTCCAAGTGAAAATTAAATAATAATATGCGTACGGCATCCCATGTGTATTTCAGGCATGTAGTGTAAACCGTGTTTGTCCTGATGCCGGTCTTCTAGCTTTCCCTCTGACTCCGTAGATGGACCGTAGGAAAATTAGAAAAGTGGAAAAATAGTGTAGTATTGCCAACATATGTAGAGGTGTGCATATATCAACATTTCCGATGTGATTAGTGGTTATGCCTTTAGTTAAATAGTGCACTCAGTGTCACAATTGAAGACCAAGTGATGTGCCCACCACCTAAGGTAGTAGAAAAATAAGTACCCTCAGGACTTGAAATGCTTGCATGTAGAAGTATCTTTAGAGAATTCTTCTCCTGAGGTTCATACTGGGGACCCTTAAAAATGAAATAGAATCTCCCAGAAACGGGAAGAAGAGCCCATAGTGTAGTCATTTTCAAGATTTTAATACAGACATAAACGTATAAAACACATAAAAAACATAAGAATTGGACCTGTACAATAAAAAAGATTATAAAAGCTTTTCTCTGACGTCCTAGTGGATGCTGGGAACTCCGAAAGGACCATGGGGAATAGCGGCTCCGCAGGAGACTGGGCACAACTAAAGAAAGCTTTTAGGTCACCTGGTGTGCACTGGCTCCTCCCACTATGACCCTCCTCCAAGCCTCAGTTAGATTTTGTGCCCGGCCGAGGTTGGATGCACACTAGGGGCTCTCCTGAGCTTCTAGAAAGAAAGTATATAATTAGGTTTTTTATTTTACAGTGAGACCTGCTGGCAACAGGCTCACTGCAGCGAGGGACTAAGGGGAGAAGAAGCGAACCTACCTGCTTGCAGCTAGCTTGGGCTTCTTAGGCTACTGGACACCATTAGCTCCAGAGGGATCGACCGCATGGAACTGGCCTTGGTGTTCGGTCCCGGAGCCGCGCCGCCGTCCCCCTTACAGAGCCAGAAGCAAGAAGAGGTCCGGAAAATCGGCGGCAGAAGACATCAGTCTTCACCAAGGTAGCGCACAGCACTGCAGCTGTGCGCCATTGCTCCTCATACACACTTCACACTCCGGTCACTGAGGGTGCAGGGCGCTAGGGGGGGGGCGCCCTGAGCAGCAATAAAAACACCTTGGCTGGCAAAAATACCACAATATATAGCCCTAGAGGCTATATATGTGATAATTACCCCTACCAGAATCCATAAAAAAGCGGGAGAATAGTCCGCAAAAAAGGGGCGGAGCTATCTCCTTCAGCACACTGGCGCCATTTCTCCCTCACAGCTCCGCTGGAAGGAAGCTCCCTGACTCTCCCCTGCAGTCTACACTACAGAAAAGGGTAAAAAAGAGAGGGGGGGCACTAAATTTAGGCGCAGTATATATAACAGCAGCTATAGGGGACATAATTCAGTTAGTCCCTGCATTATATAGCGCTCTGGTGTGTGCTGGCATACTCTCACTCTGTCTCCCCAAAGGGCTTTGGTGGGTCCTGTCCTCTGTTAGAGCATTCCCTGTGTGTGTGCGGTGTGTCGGTACGGCTGTGTCGACATGTTTGATGAGGATAATGATGTGGAGGCGGAGCAGATGCCTATAGAAGGGATGTCACCCCCTGCGGGGCAGACACCTGAGTGGATGGACTTATGGAAGGAATTGCGTGCACGTGTTGACTCCTTACACAAAAAATTTGACGACATGCCAAATGCAGGACAGCCGGCTTCTCAGCTCGTGCCTGTCCAGACGTCTCAAAGGCCATCGGGGGCTCTAAAACGCCCGCTACCTCAAATGGCAGATGCAGATGTCGACACGGATACTGACACCAGTGTCGACGACGATGAGTCTAGTCTAATGTCCACTAAGGCCATTCGTTGCATGATTGAAGCAATGAAAGAGGTGTTACAAATTTCTGATATAAACCCAGGTACCACTAAAAAGGGTATTATGTTTGGGGAGAAAAAACTACCCGTAGTTTTTCCCCCGTCAGAAGAATTAAATGAAGTGTGTGAAGAAGCGTGGGCTTTCCCTGATAAAAGATTGGTAATCTCTAAGAAGTTACTAATGGCGTTCCCTTTCCCGCCAGAGGATAGGTCACGTTGGGAGACACCCCCTAGGGTGGATAAAGCGCTCACACGTTTGTCTAAAAAGGTGGCACTACCGTCTCCGGATACGGCCGCCCTCAAGGAACCTGCTGATAGAAAGCAGGAGGCGATCCTGAAGTCTGTATATACACACTCAGGCATTATACTTAGACCAGCTATTGCGTCAGCATGGATGTGCAGTGCTGCCGCTGCGTGGTCAGATTCCCTGTCAGAAAATATTGACACCCTAGACAGGGACACTATTCTGCTAACCATAGAGCATATAAAAGACTCAGTCTTATACATGAGAGATGCGCAGAGGGAGATCTGCCGGCTGGCATCTAAAATAAGTGCATTGTCCATTTCTGCTAGGAGAGGCTTATGGACTCGCCAGTGGACAGGGGATGCAGATTCAAAAAGGCACATGGAAGTTTTGCCTTATAAGGGTGAGGAGTTATTCAGGGATGGTCTCTCGGACCTAGTTTCCACAGCAACTGCTGGGAAGTCAGCATTTTTACCCCATGTTCCCTCACAGCCTAAAAAGGCGCCGTTTTATCAGGTACAGTCCTTTCGGACTCAGAAAAACAGGCGTGGAAAAGGCGGGTCCTTTCTGTCCAGAGGCAGAGGTAGGGGAAAAAGGCTGCAACAAACAGCAGGTTCCCAGGAGCAAAAGTCCTCCCCCGCTTCTTCCAAGTCCGCCGCATGACGGTGGGGCTCCACAGGCGGAGCCAGTTACGGTGGGGGGCCGCCTCAAAAATTTCAGCGATCAGTGGGCTCGCTCACAGGTGGATCCCTGGATCCTGCAAATAGTATCTCAAGGGTACAAACTGGAATTCGAGGCGTCTCCTCCCCACCGGTTCCTAAAATCTGCCTTGCCGACAACTCCCTCAGACAGGGAGGCTGTGCTAAAGGCAATTCACAAGCTGTATTCCCAGCAGGTGATAGTCAAGGTGCCCCTACTTCAACAAGGACAGGGTTACTATTCCACACTGTTTGTGGTACCGAAACGGACGGTTCGGTGAGACCCATTTTAAATTTGAAATCCTTGAACACATACATAAAAAAATTCAAGTTCAAGATGGAATCGCTCAGGGCGGTTATTGCAAGCCTGGACGAGGGGGATTACATGGTATCCCTGGACATCAAGGATGCTTACCTGCATGTCCCCATTTACTATCCTCACCAGGAGTACCTCAGATTTGTGGTACAGGATTGCCATTACCAATTCCAGACGCTGCCGTTTGGACTCTCCACGGCACCGAGGGTCTTTACCAAGGTAATGGCGGAAATGATGATACTCCTTCGAAGAAAGGGAGTTTTAATTATCCCGTACTTGGACGATCTCCTAATAAAGGTGAGGTCCAAGGAGCAGTTGTTGGTGGGAGTAGCACTATCTCAGGAGGTGCTACATCAGCACGGTTGGATTCTGAATATTCCAAAATCGCAGCTGGTTCCGACGACATGTCTACTGTTCCTGGGTATGATTCTGGATACGGTCCAGAAAAAAGTGTTTCTCCCGGAGGAGAAAGCCAAGGAGCTGTCATCTCTAGTCAGAGACCTCCTGAAACCGAAACAGGTATCGGTGCATCACTGCACGCGGGTCCTGGGAAAGATGGTGGCTTCTTATGAAGCAATTCCTTTCGGCAGGTTCCACAGGAGACTTGAAAAATGTGTGTAGGGTGGGCAGCGCTATGGTTGAAGTGATTGAAATAAACAGCTTTTAGCAATATATATTAAAATTCTTTGTCAATTTATTAAAAAACAAATAAAATATGAATATTATTCACTCCTCAGAATTAACTGGTGAAAATACAGATGTGCACCTAGATAAGTTCATCTCCATCTATATATTAGACCATATGTGTCTGTTCCTGAATAGATGCCCTGGTATATCCACAAGTCCCTCAGAGGTTTGTTCACAAATTGACACAGTTCGGTTATTTAATAGTTACCGATCACCGTATTAGAGGTGGAAAGGCTTCCATGAAGGTGCTTCCATGCTGCAGGCTGGTTCAGACACAAGGTGGCGGTCTTGAAGAGCTGAAGTGGTGCAGGTGGGGGGTGCTAACGCGTTTCACTGCTTCCCCAAAAGATTTGCAGCTTTGACAAAGCTGCAAATCTTTTGGGGAAGCAGTGAAACGCGTTAGAACCCCCCACCTGCACCACTTCAGCTCTTCAAGACCGCCACCTTGTGTCTGAACCAGCCCGGAATCCACCATCAAACTTTCGTCCACCCTAATGAGGATAACCACAGCAATCACCATCTAAATGAGGACATTCACTTCCAGCATGGAAGCACCTTCATGGAAGCCTTTCCACCTCTAATACGGTGATCAGTAACTATTAAATAACCGAACTGTGTCAATTTGTGAACAAACCTCTGAGGGACTTGTGGATATACCAGGGCATCTATTCAGGAACAGACACATATGGTCTAATATATAGATGGAGATGAACTTATCTAGGTGCACATCTGTATTTTCACCAGTTAATTCTGAGGAGTGAATAATATTCATATTTTATTTGTTTTTTAATAAATTGACAAAGAATTTTAATATATATTGCTAAAAACTGTTTATTTCAATCACTTCAACCATAGCGCTGCCCACCCTACACACATTTTTCCTGTTACCTTCAGGAGTGACTCTCCTGTCCATCGGCAGCAGCTTGGTGCAGTAACTCTTACTGAGCGCCTGTTCTTCTTTTTAGAAGGTACCTTTTGCTTATCCACAGGAGACTTCCCTACACATAAATATTCTGGAACTAAGGGCAATTTACAATGCCCTAAGTCAGGCAAAATCCCTGCTTCTACACCAGCCGGTACTGATCCAGTCAGACAACATCACGGCAGTCGCCCATGTAAATCGACAGGGCGGCACAAGAAGCAGGATGGCAATGGCAGAAGCCACAAGGATTCTCCGATGGGCGGAAAATCACGTACTAGCACTGTCAGCAGTGTTCATTCCGGGAGTGGACAACTGGGAAGCAGACTTTCTCAGCAGGCACGACCTCCACCCGGGAGAGTGGGGACTTCATCCAGAAGTCTTCACGCTGATTGTAAATCGATGGGAACGGCCACAGGTGGACATGATGGCGTCCTGCCTAAACAAAAAACTGGAGAGATATTGCGCCAGGTCAAGGGACCCTCAGGCGATAGCTGTGGACGCTCTAGTGACACCGTGGGTGTACCAGTCAGTTTATGTGTTCCCTCCTCTGCCTCTCATACCAAGGGTACTGAGAATAATAAGAAAACGAGGAGTAAGAACAATACTCGTGATTCCGGATTGGCCAAGACGAGCGTGGTACCCGGAACTTCAAGAGATGATCTCAGAGGACCCATGGCCTCTGCCGCTCAGACAGGACCTGCTGCAGCAGGGGCCCTGTCTGTTCCAAGACTTACCGCGGCTGCGTTTGACGGCATGGCGGTTGAACGCCGGATCCTGAAGGAAAAGGGCATTCCAGAGGAAGTCATTCCTACGCTGATTAAAGCCAGGAAAGATGTGACTGTACAGCATTATCACCGCATATGGCGGAAATATGTTGCTTGGTGTGAGGCCAAAAAGGCCCCAACAGAGGAATTTCAACTAGGTCGATTTCTGCATTTCCTACAAGCAGGAGTGACTATGGGCCTGAAATTAGGCTCCATTAAGGTACAGATCTCGGCTCTGTCGATTTTCTTCCAGAAAGAACTGGCTTCGCTACCTGAAGTTCAGACGTTTGTGAAAGGAGTGCTGCATATTCAGCCCCCGTTTGTGCCTCCAGTGGCACCTTGGGATCTCAACGTGGTGTTGAGTTTCTTAAAATCACATTGGTTTGAGCCACTTAAAGCCGTGGATCTAAAAATATCTCACGTGGAAAGTGGTCATGTTACTGGCCTTGGCTTCAGCCAGGCGTGTGTCAGAATTGGCAGCTTTGTCATGTAAAAGCCCTTATCTGATTTTCCATATGGATAGGGCGGAATTGAGGACTCGTCCCCAGTTTCTCCCTAAGGTGGTATCAGCTTTTCACTTGAACCAACCTATTGTGGTGCCTGCGGCTACTAGCGACTTGGAGGATTCCAAGTTACTGGACGTAGTCAGGGCCTTGAAAATTTATGTTTCCAGGACGGCTAGAGTCAGAAAAACTGACTCGCTATTTATCCTGTATGCACCCAACAAGCTGGGTGCTCCTGCTTCTAAGCAGACTATTGCTCGCTGGATTTGTAGCACAATTCAGCTGGCGCATTCTGCGGCTGGACTGCCGCATCCTAAATCAGTAAAAGCCCATTCCACAAGGAAGGTGGGCTCATCTTGGGCGGCTGCCCGAGGGGTCTCGGCTTTACAACTTTGCCGAGCTGCTACTTGGTCAGGGGCAAACACGTTTGCAAAATTCTACAAATTTGATACCCTGGCTGAGGAGGACCTTGAGTTCTCTCATTCGGTGCTGCAGAGTCATCCGCACTCTCCCGCCCGTTTGGGAGCTTTGGTATAATCCCCACGGTCCTTTCGGAGTTCCCAGCATCCACTAGGACGTCAGAGAAAATAAGATTTTACTCACCGGTAAATCTATTTCTCGTAGTCCGTAGTGGATGCTGGGCGCCCGTCCCAAGTGCGGATTGTCTGCAATACTTGTACATAGTTATTGTTAACTAAAGGGTTATTGTTGAGCCATCTGTTGAGAGGCTCAGTTGTTTTCATACTGTTAAACTGGGTATGGTATCACGAGTTATACGGTGTGATTGGTGTGGCTGGTATGAGTCTTACCCGGGATTCAAAATCCTTCCTTATTATGTCAGCTCTTCCGGGCACAGTGTCCTAACTGAGGCTTGGAGGAGGGTCATAGTGGGAGGAGCCAGTGCACACCAGGTGACCTAAAAGCTTTCTTTAGTTGTGCCCAGTCTCCTGCGGAGCCGCTATTCCCCATGGTCCTTTCGGAGTTCCCAGCATCCACTACGGACTACGAGAAATAGATTTACCGGTGAGTAAAATCTTATTATCTGTGATCCTTTCAGAGGAGTGGATCTCTGCCCAATGCGTTTTGTCCTTTTTATAATTTATCAGACTTCATCAAGGGGTAATTACATTTACCTACTTAGACTTTTGAAATAGAGTCCACGCAAGAGGACCTTTCTAGCAGCCCCCCTAAACAGGGGAAGTGTTTTTGAACTTTAACTCTGACTTAAAATTGTATTTATTAGTCTTGTTACCCAGGTAGCAGCGCTATATGCACTATTGTTTTATATATATATATATATATATATATATATATGTATATGTGTGTATGTGTGTGTGTATATATATATATATATATATATATATATATATATATATATAACATACACACACGCACTTTACACATACATACAAACACATATTGGCAACATGACATAGAGCCAAAAGTTCCAATTTAACAACATGATAGGAAAAAAAATACAGCCAGCTTACTTTTATTTCTCAGCTGGCAGGCTTGTGACCCATGAGAGTGAGACACAGGAGAGTGAGAGCGCGCTCCTCCACGCTGCTGCTGTTAGGTTGCCAGGGCAACCTATAGGGAGCCGCTGGAAACACAGCACCTTCACACACCATTGGACAGCTGAGCCGTTGCTCAGCTGTCCTGTACTTCTGTGAGGCGCCGGCGCCGCTGCCACTGCTGTTAGGTTGCCAGGACAACCAACAGTAAGTCGCTGAGAGCACAGCGCCGCAGATCGGAGGTCCGATCTGTGGCGGGTGGTGGGGGGCCCTTGTAAAGAGGGGAGCCCGAGGTACTTACCCCCTGGGTCCCCCCTTAATCCAGCTCTGGTTGAGATGTATCCAGCTCTGCATGGTGTGCAAAATGCATATCTTTACCGGTGTATTTTAGGTCTTTGTTTTACATGCAAAATGCACCAGCTCCCTTATTGGTACCATCCGCAAGGGCTTCTGACTTGCTTTTCCACAAGCAATATTTTAGTGCCTACCAATAGCGGCTGCTGTCCCTGGGCTGCAGGGCCATCCAAAGTGTGCAGGGGGAGCTGGCCAGGCCATATGAACATACATGTGAAGTAGTATTTAACATATGTCCTGGCTTCCTTCCCCAAGAAGCAGAAGCCTCCGCAGCATGGCACACACTGCTCAGCCTGTCAATTGTCATTTAGCCCACCCCCGGACTCCTATGAAATCAGCCAACGGGACTCCGGTGGTGGGCTGACAATGGACAGGCTGAGAAGTGTTTTCCAAGCTGCGGCAGCTGTGGATTCCCAGAAGGAAGCCAGGACATATATTACATACAACTTCACATGTATGTTTATATGTCCTGGCCAGCTCCCCCCTGCACACTTTGGATAGCGCTGCAGCCCAAGGGCAGCCGCCGCCGCTGGTGCCTACTGTAACTTAAATGCACATGACCAACCCTGTTCAGTCATTAGGAACATTTAAGAAATCTATTGGATAGTTAACTGTGTAAAAAAGGGAGGAATCCATAGCAGTCATATTTTTCCAAACAGTGCTGGAAAAGACATTCATTTGGTTTGTTACTCTTGGTAACAGTTTAGTTTCTATTTGTCAATTACATGTACACAAGATTTATTAAGGCTGCCCCTACAATCTGCTGTACATGCAGATTGTGTGATGGACAGATCCTCCCATCTCTTTTAGAGTGCCTAAAGAGACCAGACTCATGGCTAACATGGAACAGCTCAGGATATTCAAGGGCAGCCATTTTAGCTATGGACAGTGGCAGTAAAGGAGTAGGAACTCATTTTGTATACCATCCTTCATTCTTCATGGGATGCAGTGTAGATGTAGAAGAGTATAAAGAACTATGGCAGTGAGGCACACAGAAAGTATGTAAGATTTAATGGATGGTAAATAAGAAGCTCAATAATAAATCTTTACTATAATATAAATCATCATTTATGAGACCAGCTGTACTATATCTTTTCCTGCACACCTTGAATAAAGACACAATTTGGCTGAATATAATAATATGGCTGCTATAAGTTTTGCCACATACAGAAAACTGTATATAATTACTAATCCTGGGATTTCCTTTCATTTCATTTAAAGAAAATAATCCAAGGCTTCAAAAATCCCCCTCAAGACACTGACATTTTATGTGCAGACTTCAGACACTTTTGGTTGAGTATCACAAAATGGAATAGAGATGGATTAACAGTAGCCTTACTTTCAACTAATTTTATTTAGCTTTATTTTTTATTAGCAATAAAGTTTATGATTAGGTCAGTAACAGACCTGGACCTACATTTATAGCTGCTGTTTGCTTTGTACCTAGAAGGGAGAATCATTGTTTCAGAGTTGGAGTATTTTTCTTGTAAGCATCCCTATTCTTCTGACTTAACTACTTTGCCGATAACTTTATCAATAACATTATCAATATAAGAGATTTACAAATCTTTTTGTTGCAACTAAGCAGTTACAATCCTTAGAATTGTGCCAAACTAAGGGTAAAAGAAATATGCCCAGGCAGTTTGCTAGTAGCATTTTCAAGGGGAAGACAATGTTATATTTCTCATTTCAATAAGGAAATCAGATTTATTCATGAGTATTTAAACAGTTTTCCCGAATTCCTTTCATGGATTGACTCTTACTTACATTTTGTTATTATGTCATTTTAAAATTTAAATTGTAATCCTATATAGTTATCAACTAATTTTCCTGCCAACATTTAACATGTTTTGAAAATGTTAATTATCACCCACCTATAAAACTGGCAGGAAAAACAAATATGAGATGTCTTGATATATTTGTGTTACATATACCATTTATTAGGTATTTGCACTGCCAAATTATCTCATTTATAACTTACTGTAGTTATGAAAATAAATGTGTGCTTTTGTTCAATAATGTGCTTTTGTAAAATAATAGCTATGAAGCAGATATTTTATTTTAATTTTTTTTTTTTTTTGCCGAGGTGTTTGTTTTATGACTTTTTTTTAAACATTGCAAGTATGATTAAGTAAGTTTGAATCATGATTTTGATATAGACATCTTTTTTTCTTGGTTTGTGGGGATTCAAAAAGAAACAGAAAATATTGAGTGCAACAGTTTGAATTCCTGACAAATGTTGAGTGTACTGCTTAGCATATTACTTAAATAGCTGTGATTAATGGGGATTTTTACAACACAAAATATAAATGTAGATATTGTAAATATTAATGCAGATAATTTCAATTCTGTAAAGGACAGCAAATGAAGGTTGTTTGGTGATTTTGCAACAGGGTTTAAAATGGAGATCACATAACAATAGTTAGATAGATAGATAGATAGATAGATAGATAGATAGATAGATAGATAGATAGATAGATAGATAGATAAATACTAGGGTGGTTCAATAAATATGGTAACAAGACCTCTTATTGCATACATTTATTCAACTCGTACACATACAGTATATATATAATACACATATATACACACATATACATATATACACATACATATAATCAAGGGTTTTATTCTTAGTACAGATTCTTTTTGCACATAGTCCCCATACATGTCTTAGCTTTTGTACCAATGGTATAACAAGGCATCTATTCCAGCATAGCAGAAATGAGTATCAAGCACATAAATACAGGACATGATGACTTGCTGAAATTCAGTCTGTTGTGAATTGCTTCCCACCCTGGTGCTTTTTCATTGGTCCAAAGAGTTGGAAATCACTTGGTGCCAGATCAGGGCTGTAGAGAGGATGGTCCAGTTCCTCCCAAAGTAGCGCTGTAACAACTCACGCGTGCGTTTATCAAAGGCAGTGCTCCAAACTCATATTTGTTTCCATGATATGGCGTTATCACTAGTTAGGAATCCGTGGAATCTGGACTGCTTCGAAAAAGGAGGATAAGAGTCAATGAGAGCAATGTGGGTCCAGTATTCCAGCGAAACACAGATCCCATGTCAAGGCTGAACGTCATCCTCATGGTGTCGGATTTGGTATCCGGACTCCAGGTCGACAACAAAAAGGTCGACACACCTTAGGTCGACACCAATTGGTCGACACACCTTAGGTCGACGTGGGCAAAAGGTCGACATGGACAAAAGGTCGACAGGAACAAGGTCGACATGGAAAAAGGTCGACATGAGTTTTTTATGTTTTTTTTCTTTTTTGGAACCTTTTCATACTTAACGATCCACGTGGACTACGATTGGAATGGTAATCTGTGCCGAGCGAAGCGAAGGCACCATGCCCGAAGCATGGCGAGCGAAGCGAGCCATGCGAGGGGACGCGGTGCACTAATTGGGGTTCCCGGTCACTCTACGAAGAAAACGACACCAAAAAAACATAAAAAACTCATGTCGACCTTTTTCCATGTCGACCTTGTTCCTATCGACCTTTTGTCCATGTCGACCTTTTGTCCATGTCGACCCAAGGTGTGTCGACCAATTGGTGTAGACCTAAGGTGTGTCGACCTTTTTGTTGTTGACCCTGAGTCCCAGACCCGTCGGATTCTCGTGAGACTTGGATTCTATATAAGGTGCAGCAGCCATTTTCTCTCAACAAACATTTCTCTCAACACACACTTCTGACTGCTGTGCTGTACTCTGCTGTTAGACTGTGCTGTGTCCAGAGACTAGCTGTGCTCTATAGAGGCTATATAGGGGTACGCTGCTGACTGCTGTGCTGCACTCAGCTATTAGGCTGTGCTGTGTCTAGAGATTGGCTGTACTCTACAGTGACTATATAGGGGCATGCTGCCGTCTGCTGCACTGTACTCTGCTGTTAGGCTGCACTGTGTCCAGAGACTTTCCTATGCTCTATAGTGACTATATAGGGGCACACCTCTGACTGGTGTGCTGTACTCTGCTGTTAGGCTGTGCTTGTCCAGAGACTATCTGTGCTCTATATTGACTATATAGGGGCACGCTGCCGACTGCTGCCCTGTACTCTGCTGTTAGGCTGTGCTGTGTCTAGAGATTGGCTGTACTCTACAGTGACTATATAGGGGCATGCTGCCGTCTGCTGCACTGTACTCTGCTGTTAGGCTGCACTGTGTCCAGAGACTTTCCTATGCTCTATAGTGACTATATAGGGGCACACCTCTGACTGGTGTGCTGTACTCTGCTGTTAGGCTGTGCTGTGTCCAGAGACTATCTGTGCTCTATATTGACTATATAGGGGCATGCTTCTGACTACTGCACTGTACTGTGCTTTCAGGCTGCGCTGTGTGCCGAGACTGGCTGTGCTCTATAGTGACTTTATAGGGGCACACTGCCAACCATTGCACTGTACTCTGCTGTTAGGCTGTGCTGTGTCCAGAGAGTGTCTGTTCTCTATAGTGACTATATAGGGGCATGCTGCCAACTGCTGTGCTGTACATTGCTGTTATGATGTGCTGTGTTTAGAGACTTCCTATGCTCTATAGTGTCTATATAGGGGCACACTGCTGACCTCTGCACTGTACTCTGCTGTTAGGCTGTGCTGTGTCCAGAGAGTGGCTGTTCTCTGTAATGACTATATAGGGGCATACTGCTGACTGCTGTGCTGTACTTTGCTGTTAGGCTGCACTGAGTCCAGAGACTGGTTGTGCTCTATAATGACTATATAGGGGCACGCTGCCGACTACTGCACTGTACTCTACTTTTAAGCTGTGCTATGTTCAGAGACTGGCTGTGCGTTATAGTGACTCTATATAGGGGCATGCTGCCATTAACTGTGCTATACTGTAAATTGTACTTTTTGGTGTGCTTTACCCTAGTGTGCTTTGTTCACGTTCATCTATAAACCATGTGATCCATGCAGTTTAAACTGAACTGCAAGTTACAAAAACAGAAAAATAAATATATACAGTATATACAGTATATATATATATATATATATATATTTATTTGCACTGCTTGGTGTGCTTTACCCTAGTTTAAAGCCCCGTGACTCCACACAGTCTGAACCAAGCTGTGAGAAAAAAAATATATTTATATATATATATATATATATATATATATATATATAAAGAAAATCGTTGGCACTCAGGAAAAAATGACATGAAGTAAGCTTGCTTCATGTTGTTTTTTCCTGAGTGCCGGTGATTTTCTCTGAGTGCCGCTGCTCTGATGCTTAGTAACCAGCCAGCTCACTGCAGCCTTGGCCAATATTGATGAAAACAATATAATTAGCTGTGATGTTGTAAACATTGAGTGCAATGACTGGAAATTAATGTTATTGAGGTTAATAAAATAAAAAATGCCCAAATGATGTGGTTTTAGCTTTTTCGTAAATTTTTCATGCCAGTTTTTGAATTTAGCTTTTTTCGTAAATTTTTCATGCCAGCTTCTAAATCCAAAACTGGACGATGAATCAGAGCCAAATACAAATCCAACAAAAATTGTCCGTCTCACATCTCTCTTTATCACCATATACAGTACCATTATACTGTACCTCAACCTCAGTTGCTGTTGTGCCCTTCAGATGCAAACATCTGGTCACACTGTGCATCTCAATGTATGGCCATGTTTCCTCCATCTGGATTCAGTAGGATTTACCAGCTTACCAGTGGGGCGGGATGCCGGCTGTCCATATCCCGACAGCGGCATCCCGCCTGCCAGAATGCCGGCAGTGGTGCAAGCGCAAAGACCCCCTTGCAGGCTTGCTGCACTGCTAGCTCAGTCGTGGACACCCACGAGTTAGAATAGTCCTGTTTTGCCGGGATTCCGGCTGGCGGCATTGTTGGTTGATGGTATTCGTGTGTCGGTATCCTGACCGCCAGGATCCCAACAGCTGGTAAATTGAACGAATTTCCTCCAGCTCTGCCATCTTGTGCAGTGTAATGGCTGTGATGGGAAGCAGTGGTCTACCTGCTTTGGCCTGGTGGGAAATTAGAATGAAATAGGGAACATCACACATATGAGAGTGTGGCCGGAGAGGCCCCAGCCACGTGGAAAATGGCCGCTGCGGCACTGAAGGGGTTAACCCCTAGAGCCCGGCGCCATTAGGAGGACAATGGGCTCTTGGCGCCACTTTTAAACTGTGCACTTGCGCTAGTCGCCATCTTTAAATGTATTGTGGGTGCTAGGCACCGGGTATTTAAAATATGTTTAATAAGGTGTCATATGTTCTATCGCTGCGCAGTGCGCAGTTGGAGAATGATGAACTGATGTACAGGGCACTTATGAGGAAAGTACAAGGTATTTTGTTTCTAAAAGACCTTGACAATTGTTGTTCAGCAACTTGTACATAGCCAGTCATATGTTAATTGTCCTAGCTAAAGCAGGGTGTCGATTAGCAGGCCTTTTGGTCTGCAAATGTTTTCTTTCAGGTACAAATGAAGGTTTGGAAAGAAGACTGTGCCTTCAGCATCTCCTGTGGTGTGATGACTCAAAACTGGTTTTGCATGGAGACACAAGTTGCTGCTAAATCAGATTGTATTTTATGAATGCAAACTAGTGGGTTTCGTTTACCAACAGTTTGATGTAAGATTTCTTAGGCTGCATTATGTGTGATGCAGATTATGTTTAATTTACAGTCTAAGAACGTTGTCTATGTGTGAGAGGGTGAATGCAATTGAAATGCAAGTTACATTTACATTTGTGAAAGAGACAGGAACATGATAATCAGATTGTGTTTGGGAAAGCCACTGGTTTGGTTATATATGAAGAGGAGCAGGAATGTGCTTTATCTAATTCTTAACTTTTGAAATGTAACTTGTATTTATTTATATTTTCTGCGATAACCTGATTGGTTGGAGAAGACAAGGAGGGCTTACCCCCCTGTGGTACTGTGTGTAGAACTGAGATAAAAAGAGGATGACTGTGAGCCTCCAAGTATTGTATTGTACCATCTTTATTCTGCTGAAACATCTGATTGTATGCTATTGCCCCTAGCAATAGGGAGGAGCCTTTTTAAAGGTTATTTTCATTGAGCAAATAAACATCATTGCCTCAAGAAGACTGCTTCATCTTGTGACCTACAGGGTTAGGCCAAACCTAGCCCCGTCCTCCGGCTGTCCAGTGAAGCACCTAAACGTCTCCAAGTTCCGCCTTCCGCCAGCTACTGGTAGAGGCCTAGCAAGTGGCTAGTGGGGATTCGTCAGCACCACACAGGTGTGGTAAGGCAGTGCGTCGGCACATACAGAGCAGAACCGTGGTTCCAAACGCCACGGCAGGTTAGGAGTTTGGTGGTGGCAGCATAAACCCGCCCACAGCGCAGTGGGTGGAGTCAGTAACAGGCGGTTACTGACGGTAAGCGGGAATCCCCTATGTGGTCAGGCCTCGTGTGACTTGACCTTCCATTCTGTGCGCAGCCGACGGGACGCGAAAGCGGCGAGTGCTTTCGTACGGGACCGTCCTGTCACAGAGAGGTCTTGTTACCTTACTTATTGAACCACCTTGATAGATAGATAGAATAAATAGAAAATGTTTTTTGCCTATATAAAAATAAGATTTTACTTACCGATAAATCTATTTCTCGTAGTCCGTAGTGGATGCTGGGGACTCCGTCAGGACCATGGGGATATAGCGGCTCCGCAGGAGACAGGGCACAATACTAAAAGCTTTAGGATCAGGTGGTGTGCACTGGCTCCTCCCCCTATGACCCTCCTCCAAGCCTCAGTTAGGATACTGTGCCCGGACGAGCGTGCATAATAAGGAAGGATATTGAATCCCGGGTAAGACTCATACCAGCCACACCAATCACACCGTACAACCTGTGATCTGAACCCAGTTAACAGTATGATAACAACGAAGGAGCCTCTGAAAAGATGGCTCACAACAAGAATAACCCGATTTTTGTAACAATAACTATGTACAAGTATTGCAGACAATCCGCACTTGGGATGGGCGCCCAGCATCCACTACGGACTACGAGAAATAGATTTATCGGTAAGTAAAATCTTATTTTCTCTGACGTCCTAGTGGATGCTGGGGACTCCGTCAGGACCATGGGGATTATACCAAAGCTCCCAAACGGGCGGGAGAGTGCGGATGACCCTGCAGCACCGAATGAGAGAACTCCATGTCCTCCTCAGCCAGGGTATCAAATTTGTAGAATTTAGCAAACGTGTTTTCCCCTGACCAAGTAACTGCTCGGCAAAGTTGTAAAGCCGAGACCCCTCGGGCAGTCGCCCAAGATGAGCCCCCTTCCTTTTGGAATGGGCTTTTACCGATTTTGGCTGTGGCAGGCCTGCCACAGAATGTGTAAACTGAATTGTATTACAAATCCAGCGAGCAATCGTCTGCTTAGAAGCAGGAGCACCCATCTTGTTGGGTGCATACAGGCTAAACAGCGAGTCAGATTTTCTGACTCCAGCCTTCCTGGAAACATATTTTTCAGGGCCCTGACAACGTCAAGTAACTTGGAGTCCTCCAAGTCCCTAGTACCCGCAGGTACCACAATAGGTTGGTTCATGTGAAAAACAGAAAACACTTTAAGGAGAAATTGAGGACGAGTCCTCAATTCTGCCCTGTCAGAATGAAAAATTAAGTAAGGGCTTTATATATGATAAAGCCGCCAATTCTGACACACGCCTGGCTGAAGCCAGGGCTAATAGCATCGTCACCTTCCATGTGAGATATTTTAAGTCCACAGTGGTGAGTGGTTCAAACCAATGTGACTTTAGGAAACTCAAAACAACATTGAGATCCCAAGGTGCCACTGGGGCACAAAAGGAGGCTGTATATGCAGTACCCCTTTTACAAACATCTGAACGTCAGGCACTAAAGCCAGTTCTTTCTGGAAGAAATTCGACAGGGCCGAAATTTGAACCTTAATGGACCCTAATTTTAGGCCCATAGACAGTCCTGTTTTCAGGAAATGTAGGAAACGACCCAGTTGGAATTCCTCTGTAGGGGCCTTCTTGGCCTCACACCACGCAACATATCTTCGCCAAATGCGGTGAAAATGTTTTGCGGTTACATCCTTCCTGTCTTCGACCAGGGTAGGGATGACTTCATCTGGAATGCCCTTTCAGGATCCGGCGTTCAACCGCCATGCCGTCAAACGCGGCCGCGGTAAGTCTTGGAACAGACAAGGCCCCTGCTGGAGCAGGTCCTTTCTTAAAGGTAGAGGCCACGGGTCTTCCGTGAACATCTCTTGAAGTTTCGGGTACCAAGTCCTTCTTGGCCAATCCGGAACCACGAGTATCATTCTTACTCATCTCCCTCTTATGATTCTCAGTACTTTTTGTATGAGAGGCATAGGAGGGAACACATACTCTGACTGGTACATCCACAGTGTTACCAGAGCGTCCACCGCTATTGCCTGAGGGTCCCTTGACCTGGCGCAATATCTAGTTTTTTATTCAGGCGGGACGCCATCATGTCCACCTTTGGTTTTTCACAACGGTTTACAATCATGTGGAAGACTTCCCGATGAAGTCCCCACTCTCCCGGGTGGAGGTCATGCCTGCTGAGGAAGTCTGCTTCCCAGTTTTCCACTCCCGGAATGAACACTGCTGAGAGTGTTATCACATGATTTTTCGCCCAGCGAAGAATCCTTGCAGTTTCTGCCATTTCCCTCCTGCTTCTTGTGCCACCCTGTCTGTTTACGTGGGCGACTGCCGTGATGTTGTCCCACTGGATCAATACCGGCTGACCTTGAAGCAGAGGTCTTGCTAAGCTTAGAGCATTGTAAATTGCCCTTAGCTCCAGTATATTTATGTGGAGAGAAGTCTCCAGACTCGATCACACTCTCTGGAAATTTTTTCCTTGTGTGACTGCTCCCCAGCCACTCAGGCTGGCATCCTTGGTCACCAGGACCCAGTCCTGAATGCCGAATCTGCGGCCCTTTCATAGATGAGCACTCTGCAGCCACCGCAGAAGAAACACCCTTGTCCTTGGAGACAGGGTTATCCGCTGATGCATCTGAAGATGCGATCCGGACCATTTTTCCAGCAGATCCCACGTAAAGGTTCTTGCGTGAAATCTACCGAATGGGATCGCTTTGTAAGAAAACACCATTTTTCACAGGATCCTTGTGCAATGATGCACTGATACTTTTCCTGGTTTTAGGAGGTTCCTGACTAGCTCGGATAACTCCCTGGCTTTCTTCTCCGGGAGAAAACATCCTTTTCTGGACTGTGTCCAGAATCATCCCTAGGAACAGTAGACGTGTCGTCGGAAAAAACTGCGATTTTGGAATATTTAGAATCCACTCGTGCTGTCGTAGAACTACTTAAGATAGTGCTACTCCGACCTCCAACTGTTCTCTGGACCTTGCCCTTATCAGGAAAGCGTCCATATTTCTTTTAAGAAGAATCATCATTTCGGCCATTACCTTGGTAAAGACCCGGGGTGCCGTGGACAATCCAAACGGCAGCGTCTGAACTGATAGTGACAGTTCTGTACCACGAACCTGAGGTACCCTTGGTGAGAAGGGCAAATTTGGACATGTAGGTAAGCGTCCCTGATATCCAGTGACACCATATCGTCCCCTTCTTCCTGGTTCGCTATCACTGCTCTGAGTGACTCCATCTTGATTTGAACGCTTGTATGTAAGTGTTCAAATATTTCAGATCTCACCTAGCCGTCTGGCTTCAGTACCACAATATAGTGTGGAATAATACCCCTTCCCTTGTTGTAGAAGGGGTACTTTGATTATCACCTGCTGGGAATACAGCCTGTGAATTGTTCCCAATACTGCCTCCCTGTCGGAGGGAGACGTTGGTAAAGCAGACTTCAGGAACTTGTGAGGGGGAGACGTCTCGAATTTCCAATGTACACCTGGGATACTACGTGTAGGATCCAGGAGTCCACTTGTGAGTGAGCCCACTGCGTGCTGAAACTCTTGAGATGACCCCCTACCGCACCTGAGTCCGCTTGTACGGCCCCAGCGTCATGCTGCGGACTTGGCAGAAGCTGTGGAGGGCTTCTGTTCCTGGGAATGGGCTGCCTGCTGCAGTCTTCTTCCCTTTCCTCTACCCCTGGGCAGATATGACTGGTCCTTTTGCCCGCCTGCCCTTATGGGGACGAAAGGACTGAGACTGAAAAGACTGTGTCCTTTTCTGCTGAGATGTGACTTGGGGTATCAAAAAGTGGATTTTTCAGCTGTTGCCATGGCCACCAGGTCCGATGGACCGCCCCTTTATACGGCAATACTTCCATGTGCCGTCTGGAATCTGCATCACCTGACCACTGTCGTCTGGCAGATATGGACATCACATTTACTCTTGATGCCAGAATGCAAATATCCCTCTGCGCATCTCGCATATATAGAAATGCATCCTTAAAATGCTCTATAGTCAATAAAATCTTGTCCCTGTCAAGGGTATCAATATTTTCAGTCAGGAAATCCGACCAAGCCCCCTCAGCGCTGCACATCCAGGCTGAGGCGATTGCTGGTCGTAGTATAACACCAGTATATGTGTATATACTTTTAGGATATTTTTCAGCTTCCTATCAGCTGGCTCCTTGAGGGCTGCCGTATCTGGAGACGGTAACGCCACTTGTTTTTATAAGCGTGTGAGCGCCTTATTCACCCTAAGGTGTGTTTCCCAACTCGCCCTAACTTCTGGCGGGAAAGGGTATACCGCCAATAATTTTCTATCGGAGGAAACCCACGTATCATCACACACTTCATTTAATTTATCTGATTCAGGAAAAACTACAAGTAGTTTATTCACACCCTACATAATACCCTTATTTGTGGTACTTGTAGTATCAGAAATATGTAACACCTCCTTCATTGCCCTTAACATGAAACGTGTGGCCCTAAAGGAAAATACGTTTGTTTCTTCATCGTCGACACTGGAGTCAGTGTCCGTGTCTGTGTCTGTGTCGACCGACTGAGGTAAATGGGCGTTTTTACAAGCCCCTGACGGTGTCTGAGACGCCTGGACAGGTACTACTTTGTTTGCCGGCCGTCTCATGTCGTCAACCGACCTTACAGCGTGTTGACATTATCACGTAATTCCTAAATAAGCCATCCATTCCAGTGTCGACTCCCTAGAGAGTGACATCACCAATACAGGCAATTTGCTCCGCCTCCTCACCAACATCGTCCTCCTACATGTCGACACACACGTACCGACACACAGCACACACACAGGGAATGCTCTGACAGAGGACAGGACCCCACTAGCCTTTTGGGGAGACAGAGGGAGAGTTTGCCAGCACACACCAAAAACGCTATAATTATACAGGGACAACCCCTTATACAAGTGTTTTCCCTTATAGCATTTTTATATATGTAATCATATCGTCAAATAAGTGCCCCCCCTCTCTGTTTTAACCCTGTTTCTGTAGTGCAGTGCAGGGGAGAGCCTGGGAGCCTTCCTCACAGCAGAGCTGAGCAGGAAAATGGCGCCGTGTGCTGAGGAGAATAGGCCCCGCCCCCTTTTCGGCGGGCTCTTCTCCCGGAGTTTGTGAGATCTGGCAGGGGTTAAATACATCCATATAGCCTCAAGGGCTATATGTGATGTATTTTAGCCATAAAAAGGTATTATACATTGCTGCCCAGGGCGCCCCCCCCAGCGCCCTGCACCCTCAGTGACAGTTGGTGACTGTTGGTGAAGTGTGCTGACAACAATGGCGCACAGCTGCAGTGCTGTGCGCTACCTTATGAAGACTGAAAGTCTTCTGCCGCCTGTTTCTGGACCTCTTCAACTTCGGCATCTGCAAGGGGGGTCGGCGGCACGGCTCCGGGACGAACCCCAGGGTGAGACCTGTGTTCCGACTCCCTCTGGAGCTAATGGTGTCCAGTAGCCTAAGAAGCAAATCCATCCTGCACGCAGGTGAGTTTTCTTCTCTCCCCTAAGTCCCTCGTAGCAGTGAGCCTGTTGCCAGCAGGACTCACTGAAAATAAAAAACCTAACTTAAACTTTTATTCTAAGCAGCTCAGGAGAGCCACCTAGATTGCACCCTTCTCGTCGGGCACAAAAATCTAACTGGGGAGGAGCCAGTGCACACCACCTGATCCTAAAGCTTTTAGGATTGTGCCCTGTCTCCTGCGGAGCCGCTATATCCCCATGGTCCTGACGGAGTCCCCAGCATCCACTAGGACGTCAGAGAAAAAATTCTACTTTGAATTCTACAGCAAAATTGCTGAAAATCTGAATTTTTAGCTTTTACACACTTTGTACATTACCTATAACATATCCCCCTATATGTTTCAGAGAGCTATCCCCTTTGGCACACAATTTGGAAACACATGCAGATGGAAGAGCATTTGATTGAGTCCATCTGGATGTGGAACCAGTTGTTGCAACTAGTAGCTGGAGTGGCACTCCGGTCCCCAAGTATCGTTGAGGCAGAGTACACCTTGGCAGAGGTTTGCCTCTTTCAGTCTCAATTGCAGTAGTTGCTACATGTGGAAGTGGCAATGTTTTGGAGGAAGCACCACAAGATGTGGATCTGGCAATGAAATCTTGAAGCTTGTAGGCAAATAAACTATACTGCCCTCAAATGTGCCTGTTGCAGCCGTGCAATTTGATATTGTAATACTTATTATGAAGACAAATGGTGTAGTTGTGGCTGGAAAACAGTAGGCCTTGCTTACATGTGATGCTGCTACAAGCAGAGTGATTTCTCTGCCACAGGCAGGGCCGGATTAACAATGAGGCGGATGGAGCTGCAGCTCCAGCCCCCCCATTGAAAATAGGCCCAAAGGTGCCTGGCAGCATTGACAGGAAAAAAAACTTTTTCCTGTCACAGACTGCCAGCGGCCTCCTCTCTCCCATGCCCCCTCCTCCGGCCGCGGCACTCTCACCTCAGATGTCACGGAGCAGGAGCAGTGCAGGCAGTGTGCTGGCAGCCCCTCCCTCTCCAGGCTCTCCTTCTCCAGGGTCCTGCTGTGACTCATGGGCCCAAGCTCCGCCCCCAGACTACACGGGGAACTCAGCTGCTGCTGCAGGAGGCCTTACAAGGTTAACTCTTAATAGCATCTTGATTAATGTGAGTGTGTGTGTGTGTGTGTGTGTGTGTGTCCTAAATGTGTATAGGGTGTGTATATGTGGTTGTGTGTGTGTGTACTTTGTGTGTGTGTAGTGTGTATTGTGTGTGTGTAGTGTGTATAATGTTATGGTGTGTGTGTGTGTGTGTGTGTGTGTGTGTAGTGTGTGCTGTGTGTGTATAATGTGATGGTGTGTGTATATGTGGTGATGGGGTTGTGTGTGTACTTTATGTGTGTGTGTAGTGTGTACTGCGTGTGTGTATACTGTATGTGGTGGGTGGGTGGGTGGGTATAGTGTGTGTGTGTGTGTGTGTGTGTGTATATGTGGTGATGGAGGTGTGTGTGTGTGTGTGTGTGTGTACTTTGTGTGTGTAGTGGTGGTGGTGAAGGGGTGGTGTCAGAGCCGGATTAATAATGGGACCCCATCAAAAAAAGGTTCCCAGCATTTCCTATGGCCGCATAAGGTCCCGTACACTCACACATCAAACGCTTTCCTCTGTTCCCGCCCGGGGGTAGAAAAACCGGGAATATTGAAAGTGAAGTGCAGGAAGAGCTTGAGAAGGCTCCTGCTGCTCCACTATCACCGCATTTATGCATACCAGTAATAGTGGCGCAGTAGGTGCTTCACTTTCGGTTTCTGCCCCTGGACCTCTCCATGATATCATGGCGCACATCCCGCAGGGTGACTGGAACATGCACTGCCCTGTAGCTCAGCTGGAGTAGTCGAGCTCAGGTCCGTGAAGTAAGGCTTGATGATCCTGACTGAGCTGCTGTATGTGGCTGCTGCTGCTATTGCTGCTGATCTTGGAAGGGCTGTAGTGCAGTGCTGTATAGAAAGGAATGCACTGCCACAATGAAGATGTTAGCAATTATATTTGGTGACTTGAAACTATATATATCTCTTTGTTTGTAAGTATGTACTAGTTTAAAACAGGTCACCTCAGTCAATGCCTGCCCCTGATTGGCTCTTCCCTCTCTCTGCTATTTACCCAAGCCCTTTCCCTTCCCTTTTGTGGCTCAAATCTCCCTCCTCCCTCCCATCGTGCCTCCTTCCCAATCCATCCCAGGTGGATCCCACACATTCATCCCAATTTCTTCCAATCCCCCATCATGGTATAGACACAAACCCCTCACCCATCCCCCTTCCACACTCCCATACTTACCCTGGCGGCAAGTCAACCTTTCCTCAGCTGTCCCATCTCACATGTAGCTCTATCTATCTATCTATCTATCTATCTATCTATCTATCTATCTATCTATCTATCTATCTATCTATCTATCTATCTATCTATGGGATGGCATTGGGATCCTGGTGCTTGTAATGCCAGTACTCAAAAAAGACCAACAGCGGCATCCCAAAGCGCAGAATCCCTACACCTGCTAGGTAAGTATTCTAACCCTCCCCTTCTACCTTTCTAACCCTCCCTACCCATACCCGCAGCCTAACCATAACCATCCCTCCCCACAGCCTAACCCTAGCCTACCCCCACTTAACCCTTCCTGTAGTATAGTGAATCTACCTTCCTTCCCCTCATCAAGCATAGTCTAACCCTCCCCGCCATACTTACGATCGAGAAGCCGTCAGTCGGAGTTCCAGCGCCAGCATTGTGCTCAATGTCGGGATCCCAGCGTCAATCTACTGGCCAGTGTTGGGATTCCAGCATCGGTATTCCAACTGCCAGCATCCCGAACGGTGATATGCTAACCAGATCCTAAATATATATATATATATATTAGAGATGAGCGCCTGAAATTTTTCGGGTTTTGTGTTTTGGTTTTGGGTTCGGTTCCGCGGCCGTGTTTTGGGTTCGAACGCGTTTTGGCAAAACCTCACCGAATTTTTTTTGTCGGATTCGGGTGTGTTTTGGATTCGGGTGTTTTTTTCAAAAAACACTAAAAAACAGCTTAAATCATAGAATTTGGGGGTCATTTTGATCCCAAAGTATTATTAACCTCAAAAACCATAATTTACACTCATTTTCAGTCTATTCTGAATACCTCACACCTCACAATATTATTTTTAGTCCTAAAATTTGCACCGAGGTCGCTGTGTGAGTAAGATAAGCGACCCTAGTGGCCGACACAAACACCGGGCCCATCTAGGAGTGGCACTGCAGTGTCACGCAGGATGTCCCTTCCAAAAAACCCTCCCCAAACAGCACATGACGCAAAGAAAAAAAGAGGCGCAATGAGGTAGCTGTGTGAGTAAGATTAGCGACCCTAGTGGCCGACACAAACACCGGGCCCATCTAGGAGTGGCACTGCAGTGTCACGCAGGATGTCCCTTCCAAAAAACCCTCCCCAAACAGCACATGACGCAAAGAAAAAAAGAGGCGCAATGAGGTAGCTGACTGTGTGAGTAAGATTAGCGACCCTAGTGGCCGACACAAACACCGGGCCCATCTAGGAGTGGCACTGCAGTGTCACGCAGGATGTCCCTTCCAAAAAACCCTCCCCAATCAGCACATGATGCAAAGAAAAAGAAAAGAAAAAAGAGGTGCAAGATGGAATTGTCCTTGGGCCCTCCCACCCACCCTTATGTTGTATAAACAAAACAGGACATGCACACTTTAACCAACCCATCATTTCAGTGACAGGGTCTGCCACACGACTGTGACTGATATGACGGGTTGGTTTGGACCCCCCCCAAAAAAGAAGCAATTAATCTCTCCTTGCACAAACTGGCTCTACAGAGGCAAGATGTCCACCTCATCTTCACCCTCCGATATATCACCGTGTACATCCCCCTCCTCACAGATTATCAATTCGTCCCCACTGGAATCCACCATCTCAGCTCCCTGTGTACTTTGTGGAGGCAATTGCTGCTGGTCAATGTCTCCGCGGAGGAATTGATTATAATTCATTTTAATGAACATCATCTTCTCCACATTTTCTGGATGTAACCTCGTACGCCGATTGCTGACAAGGTGAGCGGCGGCACTAAACACTCTTTCGGAGTACACACTTGTGGGAGGGCAACTTAGGTAGAATAAAGCCAGTTTGTGCAAGGGCCTCCAAATTGCCTCTTTTTCCTGCCAGTATAAGTACGGACTGTGTGACGTGCCTACTTGGATGCGGTCACTCATATAATCCTCCACCATTCTATCAATGTTGAGAGAATCATATGCAGTGACAGTAGACGACATGTCCGTAATCGTTGTCAGGTCCTTCAGTCCGGACCAGATGTCAGCATCAGCAGTCGCTCCAGACTGCCCTGCATCACCGCCAGCGGGTGGGCTCGGAATTCTGAGCCTTTTCCTCGCACCCCCAGTTGCGGGAGAATGTGAAGGAGGAGATGTTGACAGGTCGCGCTCCGCTTGACTTGACAATTTTGTCACCAGCAGGTCTTTCAACCCCAGCAGACCTGTGTCTGCCGGAAAGAGAGATCCAAGGTAGGCTTTAAATCTAGGATCGAGCACGGTGGCCAAAATGTAGTGCTCTGATTTCAACAGATTGACCACCCGTGAATCCTTTTTAAGCGAATTAAGGGCTGCATCCACAAGTCCCACATGCCTAGCGGAATCGCTCCCTTTTAGCTCCTTCTTCAATGCCTCCAGCTTCTTCTGCAAAAGCCTGATGAGGGGAATGACCTGACTCAGGCTGGCAGTGTCTGAACTGACTTCACGTGTGGCAAGTTCAAAGGGCATCAGAACCTTGCACAACGTTGAAATCATTCTCCACTGCACTTGAGACAGGTGCATTCCACCTACTATATTGTGCTCAATTGTATAGGCTTGAATGGCCTTTTGCTGCTCCTCCAACCTCTGAAGCATATAGAGGGTTGAATTCCACCTCGTTACCACTTCTTGCTTCAGATGATGGCAGGGCAGGTTCAGTAGTTTTTGGTGGTGCTCCAGTCTTCTGTACGTGGTGCCTGTACGCCGAAAGTGTCCCGCAATTTTTCTGGCCACCGACAGCATCTCTTGCACGCCCCTGTCGTTTTTTAAAAAATTCTGCACCACCAAATTCAAGGTATGTGCAAAACATGGGACGTGCTGGAATTTGCCCATATTTAATGCACACACAATATTGCTGGCGTTGTCCGATGCCACAAATCCACAGGAGAGTCCAATTGGGGTAAGCCATTCCGCGATGATCTTCCTCAGTTGCCGTAAGAGGTTTTCAGCTGTGTGCGTATTTTGGAAAGCGGTGATACAAAGCGTAGCCTGCCTAGGAAAGAGTTGGCGTTTGCGAGATGCTGCTACTGGTGCCGCCGCTGCTGTTCTTGCGGCGGGAGTCCATACATCTACCCAGTGGGCTGTCACAGTCATATAGTCCTGACCCTGCCCTGCTCCACTTGTCCACATGTCCGTGGTTAAGTGGACATTGGGTACAACTGCATTTTTTAGGACACTGGTGAGTCTTTTTCTGACGTCCGTGTACATTCTCGGTATCGCCTGCCTAGAGAAGTGGAACCTAGATGGTATTTGGTAACGGGGGCACACTGCCTCAATAAATTGTCTAGTTCCCTGTGAACTAACGGCGGATACCGGACGCACGTCTAACACCAACATAGTTGTCAAGGACTCAGTTATCCGCTTTGCAGTAGGATGACTGCTGTGATATTTCATCTTCCTCGCAAAGGACTGTTGAACAGTCAATTGCTTACTGGAAGTAGTACAAGTGGGCTTACGACTTCCCCTCTGGGATGACCATCGACTCCCAGCGGCAACAACAGCAGCGCCAGCAGCAGTAGGCGTTACACGCAAGGATGCATCGGAGGAATCCCAGGCAGGAGAGGACTCGTCAGAATTGCCAGTGACATGGCCTGCAGGACTATTGGCATTCCTGGGGAAGGAGGAAATTGACACTGAGGGAGTTGGTGGGGTGGTTTGCGTGAGCTTGGTTACAAGAGGAAGGGATTTACTGGTCAGTGGACTGCTTCCGCTGTCACCCAAAGTTTTTGAACTTGTCACTGACTTATTATGAATGCGCTGCAGGTGACGTATAAGGGAGGATGTTCCGAGGTGGTTAACGTCCTTACCCCTACTTATTACAGCTTGACAAAGGGAACACACGGCTTGACACCTGTTGTCCGCATTTCTGGTGAAATACCTCCACACCGAAGAGCTGATTTTTTTGGTATTTTCACCTGGCATGTCAACGGCCATATTCCTCCCACGGACAACAGGTGTCTCCCCGGGTGCCTGACTTAAACAAACCACCTCACCATCAGAATCCTCCTGGTCAATTTCCTCCCCAGCGCCAGCAACACCCATATCCTCCTCATCCTGGTGTACTTCAACACTGACATCTTCAATCTGACTATCAGGAACTGGACTGCGGGTGCTCCTTCCAGCACTTGCAGGGGGCGTGCAAATGGTGGAAGGCGCATGCTCTTCACGTCCAGTGTTGGGAAGGTCAGGCATCGCAACCGACACAATTGGACTCTCCTTGTGGATTTGGGATTTCGAAGAATGCACAGTTCTTTGCTGTGCTGCTTTTGCCAGCTTGAGTCTTTTCATTTTTCTAGCGAGAGGCTGAGTGCTTCCATCCTCATGTGAAGCTGAACCACTAGCCATGAACATAGGCCAGGGCCTCAGCCGTTCCTTGCCACTCCGTGTGGTAAATGGCATATTGGCAAGTTTACGCTTCTCCTCCGACAATTTTATTTTAGGTTTTGGAGTCCTTTTTTTACTGATATTTGGTGTTTTGGATTTGACATGCTCTGTACTATGACATTGGGCATCGGCCTTGGCAGACGACGTTGCTGGCATTTCATCGTCTCGGCCATGACTAGTGGCAGCAGCTTCAGCACGAGGTGGAAGTGGATCTTGATCTTTCCCTAATTTTGGAACCTCAACATTTTTGTTCTCCATATTTTAATAGGCACAACTAAAAGGCACCTCAGGTAAACAATGGAGATGGATGGATTGGATACTAGTATACAATTATGGACGGGCTGCCGAGTGCCGACACAGAGGTAGCCACAGCCGTGAACTACCGCACTGTACTGTGTCTGCTGCTAATATATAGACTGGTTGATAAAGAGATAGTATACTCGTAACTAGTATGTATGTATAAAGAAAGAAAAAAAAACCACGGTTAGGTGGTATATACAATTATGGACGGGCTGCCGAGTGCCGACACAGAGGTAGCCACAGCCGTGAACTACCGCACTGTACTGTGTCTGCTGCTAATATATAGACTGGTTGATAAAGAGATAGTATACTCGTAACTAGTATGTATGTATAAAGAAAGAAAAAAAAACCACGGTTAGGTGGTATATACAATTATGGACGGGCTGCCGAGTGCCGACACAGAGGTAGCCACAGCCGTGAACTACCGCACTGTACTGTGTCTGCTGCTAATATAGACTGGTTGATAAAGAGATAGTATACTCGTAACTAGTATGTATGTATAAAGAAAGAAAAAAAAACCACGGTTAGGTGGTATATACAATTATGGACGGGCTGCCGAGTGCCGACACAGAGGTAGCCACAGCCGTGAACTACCGCACTGTACTGTGTCTGCTGCTAATATATAGACTGGTTGATAAAGAGATAGTATACTCGTAACTAGTATGTATGTATAAAGAAAGAAAAAAAAACCACGGTTAGGTGGTATATACAATTATGGACGGGCTGCCGAGTGCCGACACAGAGGTAGCCACAGCCGTGAACTACCGCACTGTACTGTGTCTGCTGCTAATATATAGACTGGTTGATAAAGAGATAGTATACTCGTAACTAGTATGTATGTATAAAGAAAGAAAAAAAACCACGGTTAGGTGGTATATACAATTATGGACGGGCTGCCGAGTGCTGACACAGAGGTAGCCACAGCCGTGAACTACCGCACTGTACTGTGTCTGCTGCTAATATATAGACTGGTTGATAAAGAGATAGTATACTCGTAACTAGTATGTATGTATAAAGAAAGAAAAAAAAACCACGGTTAGGTGGTATATACAATTATGGACGGGCTGCCGAGTGCCGACACAGAGGTAGCCACAGCCGTGAACTACCGCACTGTACTGTGTCTGCTGCTAATATATAGACTGGTTGATAAAGAGATAGTATACTCGTAACTAGTATGTATGTATAAAGAAAGAAAAAAAAACCACGGTTAGGTGGTATATACAATTATGGACGGGCTGCCGAGTGCCGACACAGAGGTAGCCACAGCCGTGAACTACCGCACTGTACTGTGTCTGCTGCTAATATATAGACTGGTTGATAAAGAGATAGTATACTCGTAACTAGTATGTATGTATAAAGAAAGAAAAAAAAAACCACGGTTAGGTGGTATATACAATTATGGACGGGCTGCCGAGTGCCGACACAGAGGTAGCCACAGCCGTGAACTACCGCACTGTACTGTGTCTGCTGCTAATATATAGACTGGTTGATAAAGAGATAGTATACTCGTAACTAGTATGTATGTATAAAGAAAGAAAAAAAAACCACGGTTAGGTGGTATATACAATTATGGACGGGCTGCCGAGTGCCGACACAGAGGTAGCCACAGCCGTGAACTACCGCACTGTACTGTGTCTGCTGCTAATATAGACTGGTTGATAAAGAGATAGTATACTCGTAACTAGTATGACTATAAAGAAAGAAAAAAAAACCACGGTTAGGTGGTATATACAATTATGGACGGGCTGCCGAGTGCCGACACAGAGGTAGCCACAGCCGTGAACTACCGCACTGTACTGTGTCTGCTGCTAATATATAGACTGGTTGATAAAGAGATAGTATACTCGTAACTAGTATGTATGTATAAAGAAAGAAAAAAAAACCACGGTTAGGTGGTATATACAATTATGGACCGGCTGCCGAGTGCC